>NC_133649.1:148859359-149133331 GCF_009905375.1 Apium graveolens | reverse complement strand
AATAGCCTTGCTCAATTTCCTTGTCAAAGTTCTTGTTTATGGAAACCTCTCAATTACCCTAATATAGTAAAGTCTAGTGGATCATGGCCCTGAGATTTAGTGTCATATTTCCAGTGTTTCAAGTTGATCTATAATCCCTTGATAAAAATGATTACAGTCGAAAGAGATTTTGTCATTAATCGGCATCAGTTTTTAAAATGATTAAAATGTGGATTTTTCAGTCCCAAAGGGGGATAAATGTTTTCTTTGAATGGTGGATCTGGACTGAGACGCGAGTCCTTTCCACACTTATATTAGGCTTAAAAGTTGCCTAGGGATTCCCAATAATGTTTTAGAACCCAGCGAGGTTCGGGATTACTTCGCGGCTGATCACCGGCTGTAATCCGTAACGTCATAAAATGATTTTGATTAAGAATGATTTTAAAATTGTTTTGATGCAAGCAAAATGATGCCAACTCACATAAGTTTTATCTCTCGTTATCATTGATTATGTCTTTCCATTGTCATTCCTAAAGGTATATCTCGAGTTATGTTTTGCGTTGTACTGTTAGCACTTGTTGAGCTTTTGGCTCACTTCTTGCTTTACCCTGATATTACAGCTAGCAGCTATGGTTAGATTCAAGCAGACTGCCCGTAAGACCTGTGATGCTGATGCTTATGTTCGAGCTCAGGTAGAATAAGTAATAATAGCTGTGAGGATTCGGTATTTGTAATCAGATGTAATAGCTGGTAGTGATGGGCTGTTCCAAACCCTAAACTGTAAGATCTTGGATTGGTTGTGTATCCTTCATTAAAATGATGTAATAGCTATATTTATTTCCCTATTTAAGTTGGGGGTGTGACAATTTTTCCTTCATGTCTCTATCTGCTCATTGTTAGGGCGAAAACACGCGCTAAAATTTCACCCAAGTATACGCGTTCGCAAGTAGTATAAGTTATAAGTCAAGTTCGTTCCCATAGGGACTGGTTTAGGTTAAGTTCAGATTATGCACCTATGCAACAATGTATGATTATCACTCACTGCTAAAACAAATAACAATTTAAATTTTGATTTAACTAAAAGATTATAATTAATAACATTAACTAAGAGAATTACGATTAAATTACTTATATGAGAATAAACATGGGATTCCAACTTCATTAAATACTTCATTCAAAGTTATGCTCTTTAACCCTAGCATGTGATGGTGATGACAATTAATCAGATAACACGAAACTAGTATACGCTAACTTTCGTTATACGTATACCCTACTATCAAACATCCACAATTAAGATAGAAGTTAAATAGACACCAATTATGCTTAGTCCCTATATGTCTATAAATATTGAAAACATAATGGTTTAAGAACAAGTTACCTATCATGATTACATATGGCAGATAAGATGGTTAAAATTACCTACGAATTATGCATGTTAATTCATACATAATCCTATGCTAGCATGGCAAGTTCTAAAGCTTTATATTCACTGTCGCTTCAATAAAGATTAACAAACAATCTTAGATGTTAGCTATGCATCAAAGACGAATAAGCACAACCAATACTAGGATATCAGTCAATCACCACACACCAAGATATTGAAACAAATTAACTATAGAAATCCATAAGTAAATCCGTTAGAACCCCACGATAACGATTAGTTCATAACCTAACTCATCGTCACCATGGGTTCCAATGAAAGCATGGTATAAAAACTAGATCTTTATAAACTAAATAATAATCAAAAGTATGTTAACAAGAATGTAAGGATCAAATGAATAAGAAAACAAGCATCCAACGTTACAACTTAAGCATAAAATCACAGGTAAACACAAGATCTTCTTCTCCTTCGTTGTATTGTGCTATTAGGTGCTCTTACTGCTCTCTCTTTCTTCTCGTTCTTATTAAAAATGACCTTTTATTGATATATATAGGCTCCAGGATGATCAAGACTCTCAACTTCTCAGAATTCAACTCAAATCAGGATTTTCTGACAGACAGGCGGCGCAGGCGCGGGGGAAGCTGCGTGGGCGCACAGAACTTTTGCCCATTTATGACTTCAATTCTTATTTTGCTCATAACTTGAGTTTCGTTCATCGGATTTGACGATTCAATAGTCCACGCGAAGCTATCGAGATTCTCTACAACTTGAGAATGGTCTTGACTTCAGAATCTGACCTCTTTTCAGCATATTTCCTTGAAAAACTCATTTCTTTATTCAACTAATGCATGTAATGCAAAAACACAAAAATAAAAGAGATGTGTCCTAAGTCCAATCATGTATGATGATTTAGGAATAACTTTTATGTAATCTGTTTTGATTTCATTGATATTAATAAAAGACTTGTTTTGGTTTTATTGCGGGTTTTATCTATTTAAGTGTTTAAATAAGATATACCATAGTTTAGAGTAAAGCTTTTTATGGATTATGATGAGATCATAATAATGAGACCTAAAAGATGATAACTCTAAACTTAAATATTTCCTGGTCATAGGATTACTAACTGGTAATTAGTAATCCGCAAAGATCGGTACATACTATGCTTGCTTCATTATGAAGGATGTCTGTTCTCATAGACATTTGTGTGGTGACACTATAGCTAGTATGTAGGTGCTTATTATAGAATAAGTTCACTGAACATGACTCACACAGCTGAACAACTGATGAAGTTCACTCACGTGTCAGCAGTTGTTCACATAGTGATAGTTGTACAAGTATCCTTAGACTTGAGGTCATCATAGTCATCTTGTGTACACTGAACTATGCTTTGGTTTAGTTCTTAGTCTCCAGGGACAATTATAAGGGCTCTACTGGGTATAGGAATTTGTACACGAAGATAGTGTATGATCAATAAAGGATCTACCCCTTCCAGTGAAGGAAGAGAATGTTCAATGTTGATCCACTTATGCTAGTTCAGGAATCTCTGTCCGGAGTGAATGAAATTAGAAAGGAGTTTCTAATTTACATTAAATAGAACTAAGCATAGTGAATGGGAAAGTAAATGATTAAATAAGATAGGCTTGACACAAGTTCCATGCCTTGTATTTAATCGTGACATTGCAGGGTAGAAGGAATTGATTGTACGGTAACTACTCAGTGAATAGGTTCTTGGTATTCTAAGCAGTGAATTCGTATTATCCGGATAGTCGCGATATGCTGAGAAGTATCCCTCACGATGTAGAATAAATATGATTAATTTATTAATTAATCATATTTAATGAATTATAGAATTTATATAAATAATGATAAAATAGTTTTATTATTATTTATTTCTACTACCGGCTTAATATTGAACCTACAGGGTTACACCATAAAAGAGAATGATTTAATGGTGGAGGAATTAATTAATAATGGTTGGTAATTATTTATTTGTGAAATAAATAATTAATTAGCGGATTTAATAATTGATTAAATGAGATTTAATTAATTCTTAATATTATTAATTAAGAATTTAATTTTGGAAATTAAATCAAGTGAGAGAATTATTTTTCTAAAGTGTTTAGAAAGGGGATTAATGATTAAAAGGTGTTTTAATTATTAGTTAATTGGTTAATAAGAATAATCAATTAAAGGGTTAATAATAATAATATTTTATGGAAAATTTTCAGCTGAAAATTTTGCCTATAAATATACTATTATAAACCCTATTTGCCTTAACCGAAATAAAAACCCTAATTCTAAAGTAGAAATAGAGGCAGGCAACTAATTCTCTCAACCTCTTCCTCCTCCATTATATTGATCTCTTGGTGGATACCTGTAACACCCCCAAATCCGGGGTCGGGGATCCGGGTTGTCACGAGTTCCATTTCCCTTAATAACACCCAATCTTAATAAATAATCAACTACTCTGTACTGTGACCCCACAATAAACACACACACCACAAGTTATAGTCTCAGAGATGAATATCCAAAAATAATCACAAGTCGTTTTATTCCACCAATATGCCAATACACCTAAAAAGGGTTTTCTGAATAAATTTACATTTCTTTGCCATTATTACAATTCATAAATATACATAAATCTGGTACATCAAAAGTTGAAAGCCTAGCCTATTGGTAGCTCCTACCTCAGCTACAACGACATCAACGCCTATAGGAAACTGCGGAACGTTTCCTATGTGCTCGCGAATTGGGAGCTTGGTCCTGTTCATCTTGTCTATCTGATGTTGTGTGATGAAAGAAGAAAGCAAGGGTGAGCAGCAAGCCCGCCAAAATAATATGTATAATGATTAACAATATATGAGCCTTCTCATAGTACTCATGAAAGTCTTGGTCAAAAGAAATGAACCAAGTTGATATCTTAATGTGATGAAGTCGCAAAACATTCAGTATATATATATACATATATACTTTTCAAAATATTGGAAGTCCTCTTCCATGCATAATACACACAGAGTTCAAGTGTATAACTGTATAAAAATATCATTGCAAGGTGATCTCATATATCTAACCTTGTCTCAACGTTTTTCTGAAAATCTTTGTCATGCATAAGATAATCATTTACTAGATATAAGTTTAAAAGATGAAGTTACAAGATACTCCAATATACTTATATCTTTTCCAAATATTACTTGAACTACCACCATTTAAGTTATAATTAGTTTCCAAAGTTCATCACATAGATGAGACTACAAGACCAGATTTGAATAGATTAATTCTTTAAAATATCATCAAAATAAAATGAAGTTACGAGATACTTCATTTGATGCAAACATCATTTTGAAAACTTGACCTTGCCAACACTCAACAATCTCCCAACCGTAGCCTTTCTATCGAAGTGCTCTGGGTAGTGTTGCAAAAATATCTAATTGGATGATGAACTCATTACGGGAGTTTTCCGTGCCAGGAAGACCACTTACGATGATCAGTCGTAGTAGTGCAACCCCACCATTTTCTACATGTAGAGGAGAACCTGTCGGATTTACTTGTCAACCGAACACTGAACTCCTAAGGAATGGACCGCCTTAGCGGAACTTCCAGGCCATTTGGGCCAATATAATAAGGCTGGGCCATTGCCACTCGACCACTTACGCCACTCCTAGTTCAGATGAAATCCATGACTCTAAAACGTAAAGCTCGTTCCCCCTTTCCCCAAGTAGAAACTTGTTGATACGACTCCACCAAGAAGTCGTATCTAGTTGGAAAGGAAAACTCACCGATATTTCCCAGGCGATGCCTGTTAATGGATTAACTTGTTCCAAGAATTTTACTTCCCGAGTGTTGGGTAAGTAATCAATTCATTTATCAAAACAGCAACCTTGTTGCGAATATAAAACACACCACAGAGCCGGATCCCTCAGGTTTTGAGCGAGTATTTAAATCCCCTTCGAAAGGAGGATCTTAAATATAAAAATGAGTTTTGGGATCCGCTCTAACTTTTAAAAATCATTTTGAAGACTTGCAAAACATTTTTAAGAATATTTGGAGTGATGCTGATTTAACAAGGTAAATCAGTCCCAATATATTAGAAAATATCTGAATATTATTATTTAAATAATATTCCCATAAAGAATAATCTTTATAAAAATAATTGAAGTAGAAGTTTTAAAACTTATACTTGAAATGAATATTAAATAACCAAAGATATACCTATACGAAAGTACTATCTTTATTTGAATAATCAAAAGTGAGTTTGATTATCAACACCTTATTCTTTAATAAAATAAAGAATATATCTCAGCAAATAATCGGAGTCATATATCCTCAAATGAATATTCAAATAATATTCAATAAATAAAATAAGCTGAGTCATAAGCCCTCGAATGAATATTCGAAATATTATTCAATAATAAAATAAAGGAGTCATAAGTCCTCGGATGAATATTCGAAATAATATTCAATAATAAAATAAAGGAGTCATAAGTCCTCGGATGAATATTCGAAATAATATTCAATAATAAAATAAAGTTATCGAATAAACCTTATTCGATTAATAGTTTTGAAAACTATAACCATATATATATATATATTAATATATATATATATATATATATATATATATATAAAATCTACTCGGGATCCTCGACTCCCGGTTTTAGAAAATGTTTTCACCTTTGGGTCCCTATACTAAGGGTATATGCAAATTACTGCTATTCTCTAGCATAGGTATTATCAACTGAACCAACAGATATATATGGCAAGAATACGAAACAGGCATGCATATATATACCATACCAGCATGCTTCAATATATCACAACATTTGCTAATTAACCAACATGCATCTATCACAAGATAATGCATATACATATATACATCACAACAACAGTATAACGGGTAGAAAACTTACCTGAGCGACTGGGGGTTACGAATGGCTCGGGACGAGTCTGGTAACCTATAAACAACAAGTAAGTTGGAATTAAGCCAAAGTCACTTGTAAATCTATACATTAACCAACTTAGACTTTAACGCTCGCTTTGCGCTTACTGATTCTCTTAAGTCACTAGAGTACCCTCGGCTCCACCATTTTTAATAATTTAACCATTACGAGTTTTAAGGCGATTCCTTCGCGAGTGTCTTACCAATTGCCTAACACTCTTACCATAATTGTTTCATACACTAATTAACCCTTTTTGGTCTTTAACCTATGTTTCAAAGTAAGGCGAGGGGAAAAGTTTCATTCGCGAAATGCCGTTACTTAAAACGGTCATTTCTCCTAAACCGTACATCGGAATCAAACGAACTACATATCAAAACGAAGCTCGTAACATGAACTATCTAAACATGGCAATGGTCAAAATCTATCAGGGAGTTCTCGTGTCCTAATGTTATGAACAAAAGCAGTCTAAAGTAAATCGGACATTACGACGGCCATGTTTACGCGATTTCCCATATTTAAACCATTCCAAATCCAACACAATTCAACCCCAATTCACAACCCAATCAAAACTCCATCCAAACTACATTACAACAGCCCCAAATCAACTCATTATAATCAATTTACTAAATCTTAAAACTTGAATTTAAACTATACTACATTCTTTAACCAAATCATAAGATTTCAACAATCCATTCACCACGATTCCAACCCAACTCTAAACCACAATCACTAAGCTACTCTAATACCATATCAACCAAAATCATTCTAATATACAAAGTAAAGCTAGGGTTTGGAGATGTTATACCTTCCTTGAAGCTTCTTAATCAATGAAAGATCCTTGGAATGCCCATGGAAGCCTTGATCTATGCTTAAGCTACCTTGAACTTTCATAAAAAATCAAGAAAACCAAAGTTATTTCTTGAAGGTTACTATTCACCATCTTCTTCCTTGATTTATAAAAAAAGATTGGCTTGGAATTAGAAGCTTAAACTTATAGGAAGTATGTAACTATCCATGGGGAAGCTTAGATAAATACCTTGCTAAATAGTAAGTGGTGGAGCTTGGATCTTCATTTTGCTAAGAAAGAAGCCGAGAGCTTCATGAAGAAATGGAGGGTTTTGTGTTTTGTTTGATGAAAAATGAAATGTTTTGCTTGGTTGGTTGAATTTTGATTTGTTTTAGGTTAATTACCTAATTAACCTTGACTTTGTGTGGTTATCATTCAACCACACTTCCTTCCCTCCTATGTCATGCTTACATCACATTGCTATGTCATCATCCCTTTCTTGCCCTCTTCTCATTGGTTGGATGACATCATCCCCTCTAATCTCTTTGATTAGCTTCTAATTGTTTGCCTAATGATCGCTGATCTGTTATACGGTTCGCTTAACTTTCGTTCTCGTTTCTCATTTGAGGGATCATACCCAGGAACTTATTACTTGGGTTTCCTTAACCTTTCTCAATACATTATAATCCTTTTATGATCCTTTCTTATAATCCTTTTATTTAAATCCTTTTTATCATGTTACCTTATACTCAATTCTTTCCGTATCTAGTGGATTCCTGGGAAAAATCAAAGTATTCGGAATTGGATTCTGACGATCTTTACATACACTTATATACCATATAGAGTACTAATAAAATCTCAGAATCCCTACATAGTGGCGCATGAAAAGTTTTCTCATTCAGCAAAAACACTATTCATAAGAGTTTAAAAAATTTCCAAAAATTGGGGTTATTACAGTCTCCCCTCCTTAAAAGGATTCCGTCCCGGAATTAGATAGAAAATGAATAGGGATACTCTCTTAGCATTGCACTTTCTAACTCTCGAGTAAATTTTCCCACATTGTGGTTCTTTCATCAAACTCTGAATAGTTTGATAACCCTTCTCCTAAGCACTTGTTCCTGTTCACTCTATAACCCTTCCTGGTTGCTCCATATAGGTTACGTCGGGTTGCATGTCTATGCGCTCATATGCCCCTATTTGTCTGGCATCCGAATTACACTTCCTTAACATTAATATGTGGAACACGTTATGACTTGCTACATGTTCTGGGGTAAGGCTATCTCATATGCTAACTTCCCAATACTTCTTAATATATCCAAGGGTCCAACAATTGGTGGACTTAGCTTTCCTTTCTTTCTGAATCTCATTAACCCCTTCCAAGGGAATACCTATAACAACACTAGGTCCCCTACTTCCCATTCCTTGTCCTTTCGTGTCAAATCAACATACTTCTTATGTCCATCTTGGGCTACTACCAGCCGTCCTCTGATTAAATCTATTGAATCCTTGGTCCTTTGGACCACTGCTGGTCCGAGTATCTTGCGCTCTACAACTTCATCCTAACATAAGGGAGATCGACATTGTCTTCCCTCAAGGATCTCATAAGGCGATATCTCGATAATGACATATGATCTATTATCGTAAGATAACTCAATCCGCGTTAAGTGATCATTCCAAATTCTTTCAAGTCTATTGCATGGAATTTTTATCACAGCTTCTAGCACTATAGCTTTGGCGTCTCAATACCCATTCTTTTCCAGTTCGTAATCGCTACTACCTTCCGTTCCTAATATTAGACTGGTTATACTTTTGCTCGTTAGCGTTCTATAACCTTTTAATAACCACGTCAACCTTAGTATCACGAATGTGTTTCCATTCCGAATACTACCACAACTTTATTACTCCTTTTTCAGTTGTTTCTATTTCTCAAAGTTTGATTAATCATATAGAAGTAAATGAATTTGTTGAGAGATCACTATGATCATGAACACTTGTTATATCGCATAGTTAGTACAGAAGGTGGCCAGCCTTTAGTACTTGACAAGCAATTAAACAATAGATGGTATCCTACTAGGCTTCTATCACACAGATAGATAGTCATTCGGCAATACCTCCCCTTCTGGAAGGGTTGTTCTTCTCAGCTTACATGAAATGAAAAGAAGAGAAAAGAACGAACTGAAGAGAATTGTGTATTCGTAAAAATTTTATTGCCATAAAATATCTGGCTTGGAATCTACCTCTGAACTATAGAGGTTTGTCATAGGAGAACAAAACATATATATTTATATCAACATCAAGTGTTATAGCATCGTATTTCACATGCCTAAATATTTTCGCTATTCCGTCCATCATTCTATGGACCCAGGCTCTTCCTCGAGCTTATACACAATCACCTTTGAAACTCCCTCGATATCGCAAATCGAATCTGGGATCTCATTCTAGACATCATCGTTACTAGAATTCTATGCTTGTACCGCAACCTTCCTCATATAGTAATACGACTCTCTTTCATAAGAGGGAATAAATATTCAATAGGTAGATACTCTACTTAATTAGTCTATCAATCTATACACTACCACGACCCAATTAGTGGTACCCAATCTCAACATCCATTCCAATACAACTCTCACGGTTGTAACCAGCTCATTACTCGCAGAATCATTGCCGCATTACTATGGTCCACTACTGACCTACTGTCGTCATTCATTTTCCATGAAATCTTAATATCTAACCATCCGGAGTCCATATATGTCGTATCAAATCCTTCTAAGGAGGTAACATAATCACCATTCCTGATTCATGAAGAACACTCCTGATCCTGACATACATACATGACATGAAGCAGATAAAATTGCAGAAGAGTTTCAATCAAAGCAACGATAGCAGGTTAATACCATTCTTAATCATATGCTTTAATTAGAAGACTTAACTCGAAGGTTCGTTTAGTCCTTTTTGAAACATGGTCCTGGATTATCCTCAGGATAGGACCTTCTAAGATAGATAGCCCGCTCATGGCGATTACACGAATTAAACCTTTACCAACTATTATTACGGTTGGGTATTGCACAGTCATCAGAAGGAATGTCAATCTTTCAAACCATAATACAACCTTTACGACTTCAACCATTATCACTGTATTCCTCTGGCACGAGCGTCTGTAACTGTCCTCTTACACTTAAAGTGTCAGCCACCTCTTTGGCCTTTCCTGATAGTAAAATTTCCTTACAGTCAATGTCATTTTAACCACCTCCAAATAAATTTTCTACCTCATTTCAATCACTGCTTATGTGAAAATGCTTTTCTTTAATATCTGATGAGTAAAAAAAATATCACCATTTTTCCATAAGTTATTGCCTCAGTCTTTAGAGGTTAATCATTGTCACGACTGACTCTCAATCATACTTAGAACATCTTTTATCTTAGGTCCTAATTGCCCTGAACAATTTCGACCTTTACTGGTTCGATCCCTACTTTCTCGTGGTTTAACACGTGCCCCACTTGGCATCATTATAATTATGTCATATTTCCTTTATCAATATTTTTATTCTTGAGAATTTCGAATATTTCCTTTCTCCTTGTAAAACCTCTAAGGTTATCCTTCAATCGTTCCTCCTGTATTCCCTATATACAGGGCATATCAAAATACCATTTACTAATACTAGAACCATTTTCTATTTACATCTGAAAAATTTCTCCACTGATTCTTAAAGGTTGTTGTTACCTTAACCCTTTCCAAATCTTACTGTCAAAACTCATATGTCCCTATTAAGGGTGAAATGCCAACCTTTATGCATTCCCCTAGGATTCATTTTAAGTTACCGATGTTCTATCTTTAATTCTATCTTTAAAAAGGTACATGCATCCTTCCATGGATAAATCAAGTCATATATCCCTGATAAGGTGTCTTATTCAATCATTCCCACCTCGATAGTATATGCCTAGTTTCACAATAATATCTGCATTCAAAATGAGGTCAATCAATATGGCCTCCAAAAGATAACAACGGTTATCCGCTTTTCTTGCCTAATTTGGTAATGATAACAAGGATGTTCTGGAAGACATTGGTCGTGTTCAACGTGAACCTCTTCTTAATAATTCTTTATTTACTTTTGTTGTTTATCTCAACAGTCACCTCAATGTTGGGATATCTTTCATATCTGGCGTCTCCCTTTCTGGGTATCATGCCACTGGTCTTACACTTCACCTTCTTGAAGGTCACTTCCTTCATCCAATTTTCTTAATTTCTTACTTTCTTGTCTCCTCGGTCTATCCGCGTCTCATTATTTATCCTTCGAATTATCTCAAGGTTTCCTCGAATCTTCCCAACTTATAGGGGATAAAATATATGTATCTCTTATGCCCTCAACCATCAATTTTAACTCATGGTGAATCACCCTCATCCTGACGATTACATACTTTTCTATTTCTATTGCTACGAGTCTTTAGGGTTTCCTCATACCCAACTCCCTTATCATTCCTCAAACTCTATTGCCGTTATATTCCTTTCCACTTCAATTTCTTTTTATTTTCCTTTCTCTTATCATTATTTCATGAACCAACACAACATAAGCATTGATTTCAAACATCCCGTCATTCTGGATTCGTGTCCTCAGAACGAATCTTGACAACTTTTACAACTTAGATTCATAATTCATCATACTCTTCTGCCTTTGTTCTGGCTCTAAAGCTTTTACACTATCTCCATAACCTTGGGAATTACTTTCCCGAAAATAATTGACTGAACTTTAATCAGTTTATTATAATCTCTGGCTCCATGCCTTTCTTGGTCTTTCACCAGTGGGTGGCCTCTCTCTTAGAAGGGTAAGTGACAAAACAGTCTTTTGTGATTCGTCCATCATTTAGAATCTCAAATGATTCCTATATTTCCTTTAGCCAGGCTCTCGCCTCTACTGGGTTCGCTTGTTCCTTGGAACTTTGAGAGCTTAGCGACTTAAAGGTCCTGAAAGAATTTCCCACCGTACTGTCTCCTCAGGGTGGTGGTTAGAGGTAATAGTCTAAGTTCTCTTGAGACAGGTCCATGAATTACCGTATAGGAGTACCGTCTCGGTTCTCCTTTCCTTACTCGACTTCTGTTTCCTTAGTCTGAACGTTTCCTCCTCCTCCCCGTACTTGGGGTTATCTTATACGTTAAAATCCTCATTTCCCACTTCATTATGTTATGGGTTCCTTCTATCTTGATGGCGTCCTCCCTGACTATCACATTCAGGGTTTGCCCTAAATCTTATTCCTTGAACTATGACTTTCATCTAAGATCTCATCTTTAAGCTCTTAAATATTTGGAACCCAAATTCTATAGGAATACCTCATTATTCCCTTATCATCTCTCTCGGTATTAATCTCATATCTATTTGTTGGCTCTCTGCCTTCATTCATCACTTTTACTGGCACAATATGTTTTTTTCCAATAATTCGGGCTGTATTGCAATCTCAAACAGCTTTTCGGTACCGGCTCCGGTTACCTTCACTTCTATTTCCATTTTCTCAAAATCTCTTATAAACTCCCCAAAAGACATTATCATCTTGAGTCTCCTTTTTACTAAGGGCATCAGCCACCATATTGGCTCTCCCCGAATGATAAAGAATCTCCCAATCATAATTCTTGATTAGCTCTAACCGCCTCCTCTGGCGTATGTTGAGCTCTTTCTACGTAAAAATGTACTAGAGCTCCTATGGTTTGTGAATCTCGCACTTCTCACCATACAAGTAGTGCCTCCAATCTTTAGGGCAAAACTATTGCCACGAGCCTAAGCTCATGGGCGGGGATATCGAATTTTATATTCCCTTAATTGTCTTGACACGGACGCGATTATCTTGCTGTGCTGCATAAGAAGCACCCAAATTCCTTATGCGAAGCGTCACTACAAATCACAAAATCTCCTTTTTCCATCAGGCAACGCCAACATAGGGGCCGTCGTCAACCTTTGCTTCAGTTCTTAACAGCTGTTCTCGCATTTCTCTGTCTATTCGAACTTCTCAGTCTTATGAGTAAGCCGCGTTAAAGGGGCTACTATCTTTACAAACTTGAACGAACCTCCGGTAGTGACCGACCAATCCTACCTCTGGTAGTCGCTCTAACCATGGTTATCAATTCCACAGTGGTCCTTTATTCATTCTTGTCAGGATCCTCTACGGGATCCTCCTCACAATCTCTTCTAGGACAGCATCCTCAACCGCTACATCCTCAATATGAACATCATCTCGTCCTGCGTTAGGACGCTCTATCGGATCCACAATATGATCTCCAATAAGTAATAAAACATCATCGCGTTGTTGCTCCTCAACCTCAGGGTTCGGAGTCCCGCTACCATATACGATAATGAACTACGCTTCTATCGCTACATTTATAAGGGTTCCCATAAGGGTTTTAACTGTCGGTGCTACGTTAGCTAGCCCGACTATGAACTTGGCAAGAGTTCTTATTATCTTAATGAACTTATTATCTTAACGTCACATCATCTCTGAGGTTTATAACGCTTAGCTCTGATACCACTTCTGTAACACCCCCAAATCCGGGGTCGGGGATCCGGGTTGTCACGAGTTCCATTTCCCTTAATAACACCCAATCTTAATAAATAATCAACTACTCTGTACTGTGACCCCACAATAAACACACACACCACAAGTTATAGTCTCAGAGATGAATATCCAAAAATAATCACAAGTCGTTTTATTCCACCAATATGCCAATACACCTAAAAAGGGTTTTCTGAATAAATTTACATTTCTTTGCCATTATTACAATTCATAAATATACATAAATCTGGTACATCAAAAGTTGAAAGCCTAGCCTATTGGTAGCTCCTACCTCAGCTACAGCGACATCAACGCCTATAGGAAACTGCGGAACGTTTCCTATGTGCTCGCGAATTGGGAGCTTGGTCCTGTTCATCTTGTCTATCTGATGTTGTGTGATGAAAGAAGAAAGCAAGGGTGAGCAGCAAACCCACCAAAATAATATGTATAATGATTAACAATATATGAGCCTTCTCATAGTACTCATGAAAGTCTTGGTCAAAAGAAATGAACCAAGTTGATATCTTTAATGCGATGAAGTCGCAAAACATTCAGTATATATATATATACATATATACTTTTCAAAATATTGGAAGTCCTCTTCCATGCATAATACACACAGAGTTCAAGTGTATAACTGTATAAAAATATCGTTGCAAGGTGATCTCATATATCTAACCTTGTCTCAACGTTTTTCTGAAAATCTTTGTCATGCATAAGATAATCATTTACTAGATATAAGTTTAAAAGATGAAGTTACAAGATACTCCAATATACTTATATCTTTTCCAAATACTACTTGAACTACCACCATTCAAGTTATAATTAGTTTCCAAAGTTCATCACATAGATGAGACTACAAGATCAGATTTGAATAGATTAAATCTTTAAAATATCATCAAAATAAAATGAAGTTATGAGATACTTCATTTGATGCAAACATCATTTTGAAAACTTGACCCTGCCAACACTCAACAATCGCCCAACCATAGCCTTTCTATCGAAGTGCTCTGGGTAGTGTTGCAGAAATATCCAATTGGATGATGAACTCATTACGGGAGTTTGCCGCGCCAGGAAGACCACTTACGATGATCAGTCGTAGTAGTGCAACCCCACCATTTTCTACATGTAGAGGAGAACCTGTCGGATTTACTTGTCAACCGAACACTTAACTCCTAAGGAATGTACCGCCTTAGCGGAACTTCCAGGCCATTTGGGCCAATATAATAAGGCTGGGCCGGCGCCACTCGACCACTTACGCCACTCCTAGTTCAGATGAAATCCATGAATCTGAAACGTAAAGCTCGTTCCCCCTTTCCCCAAGTAGAAACTTGTTGATACGGCTCCACCAAGAAGTCGTATCTAGTTGGAAAGGAAAACTCACCGATATTTCCCAGGCGATGCCTGTTAATAGATTAACTTGTTCCAAGAATTTTACTTCCCGAGTGTTGGGTAAGTAATCAATTCATTTATCAAAACAGCAACCTTGTTGCGAATATAAAACACACCACAGAGCCGGATCCCTCAGGTTTTGAGCGAGTATTTAAATCCCCTTCGAAAGGAGGATCTTAAATATAAAAATGAGTTTTTGGATCCGCTCTAACTTTTAAAAATCATTTTGAAGATTCGCAAAACATTTTTAAGAATGTTTGGAGTGATGCTGATTTAACAAGGTAAATCAGTCCCAATATATTAGAAAATATCTGAATATTATTATTTAAATAATATTCCTATAAAGAATAATCTTTATAAAAATTATTGAAGTAGAAGTTTTAAAACTTATACTTGAAATGAATATTAAATAACCAAAGATATACCTATACGAAAGTACTATCTTTATTTGAATAATCAAAAGTGAGTTTGATTATCAACACCTTATTCTTTAATAAAATAAAGAATATATCTCAGCAAATAATCAGAGTCATAGATCCTCAAATGAATATTCAAATAATATTCAATAAATAAAATAAGCTGAGTCATAAGCCCTCGAATGAATATTCGAAATAATATTCAATAATAAAATAAAGGAGTCATAAGTCCTCGGATGAATATTCGAAATAATATTCAATAATAAAATAAAGGAGTCATAAGTCCTCGGATGAATATTCAAAATAATATTCAATAATAAAATAAAGGAGTCATAAGTCCTCGGATGAATATTCGAAATAATATTCAATAATAAAATAAAGTTATCGAATAAACCTTATTCAATTAATAGTTTTGAAAACTATAACCATATATATATTAATATATATATATATATAATCTACTCGGGATCCTCGACTCCCGGTTTTAGAAAATGTTTTCACCTTTGGGTCCCTATACTAAGGGTATATGCAAATTACTGCTATTCTCTAGCATAGGTATTATCAACCGAACCAACAGATAAATATGGCAAGAATATGAAACAGGCATGCATATATATACCATATCAGCATGCTTCAATATATCGCAACATTTGCTAATTAACCAACATGCATCTATCACAAGATAATGCATATACATATATACATCACAACAACAGTATAACGGGTAGAAAACTTGCCTGAGCGACTGGGGGTTACGAATGGCTCGGGACGAGTCTGGTAACCTATAAACAACAAGTAAGTTGGAATTAAGCCAAAGTCACTTGTAAATATATACATTAACCAACTTAGACTCTAACGCTCGCTTTGCGCTTACTGATTCTCTTAAGTCACTCGAGTACCCTCGGCTCCACCATTTTTAATAATTTAACCATTACGAGTTTTAAGGCGATTCCTTCGCGAGTGTCTTACCAATTGCCTAACACTCTTACCATAATTGTTTCATACACTAATTAACCCTTTTTGGTCTTTAACCTATGTTTCAAAGTAAGGCGAGGGGAAAAGTTTCGTTCGCGAAACGCCGTTACTTAAAACGGTCATTTCTCCTAAACCGTACATCGGAATCAAACGAACTACATATCAAAACGAAGCTCGTAACATGAACTATCTAAAAATGGCAATGGTCAAAATCTATCAGGGAGTTCTCGGGTCCTAATGTTATGAACAAAAGCAGTCTAAAGTAAATCGGACATTACGACGGCTATGTTTACGCGATTTCCCAAATTTAAACCATTCCAAATCCACCACAATTCAACCCCAATTCACAACCCAATCAAAACTCCATCCAAACTACATTACAACAGCCCCAAATCAACTAATTATAATCAATTTACTAAATCTTAAAACTTGAATTTAAACTATACTACATTCTTTAACCAAATCATAAGATTTCAACAATCCATTCACCACCATTCCAACCCAACTCTAAACCACAATCACTAAGCTACTCTAATACCATATCAACAAAAATCATTCTAATATACAAAGTAAAGCTAGGGTTTGGAGATGTTATACCTTCCTTGAAGCTTCTTAATCAATGAAAGATCCTTGGAATGCCCATGGAAGCCTTGATCTATGCTTAAGCTACCTTGAACTTTCATAAAAAATCAAGAAAACCAAAGTTATTTCTTGAAGGTTACTATTCACCATCTTCTTCCTTGATTTATAAAAAAAGATTGGCTTGGAATTAGAAGCTTAAACTTATAGGAAGTATGTAACTATCCATGGGGAAGCTTAGATAAATACCTTGCTAAATAGTAAGTGGTGGAGCTTGGATCTTCATTTTTCTAAGAAAGAAGCCGAGAGCTTCATGAAGAAATGGAGGAGTTTGTGTTTTGTTTGATGAAAAATGAAATGTTTTGCTTGGTTGGTTGAATTTTGATTTGTTTTAGGTTAATTACCTAATTAACCTTGACTTTGTGTGGTTATCATTCAACCACACTTCCTTCCCTCCTATGTCACGCTTACATCACATTGCTATGTCATCATCCCTTTCTTGCCCTCTTCTCATTGGTTGGATGACATCATCCCCTCTAATCTCTTTGATTCACTTCTAATTGTTTGCCTAATGACCGCTGATCTGTTATACAGTTCACTTAACTTTCGTTCTCGTTTCTCGTTTGAGGGATCATACCCGGGATCTTATTACTTCGGTTTCCTTAACCTTTCTCAATACATTATAATCCTTTTATGATCATTTCTTATAATCCTTTTATTTAAATCCTTTTTATCCTGTTACCTTATACTCAATTCTTTCCGTATCTAGTGGATTCCTGGGAAAAATCAAAGTATTCGGAATTGGATTCTGACGATCTTTACATACACTTATATACCATATAGAGTACTAATAAAATCTCAGAATATCCATAACAGAATCCCTACATAGTGGGGCATGAAAAGTTTTCTCATTCAGCAAAAACACTATTCATAAGAGTTTCAAAAATTTCCAAAAATTGGGGTTATTACAATACCGGTGGAGTGCTTCACACTTGAGGAGCAGCTGATTGGGATTTCCGTTCATTGTTCTTGGATCTCTATTAAAGACCTCCATCTTTCCATTAACGTAAAGCTTTTTAAGGTAAACATACTGAACTACGAATTAAATATTATTTTTTGCATGGATCCTGCGGAGGATTTCGGTTTTTTTTTAAGATTTAAATTTACGTTTTCGTTGCGTTTTTGTGCTAAAAACCCTTCAAAAAACACATCAAAAATACCAAATACTTGAGTCCAAAACACCAACTTAAGCCTGTCCACCTATCACACCCCCAAACTTAAATTGATGTTTGTCCTCAAGCATAAACAGACTCAAAACTACAAAATAAACTAAATGGCAATGCAACGATCCCCTCGGAATAACCATAACCAACCAATAAGCGAATGTCTCCAAGAATGCAATGACATACAACAGAGTTTGAATAAATCCCATAAACCAACTTATAAACCAGAAACGTGCATGTGTGCGATGCTTAACAGATATACTCTTGATACTAGATCAATAACCATAACTTATATATTATCAAAACAATCACGAGTTTACAAATAGAATAGACATTAAACACATAATGACTCACAACACCTCATTTTTACTAGAGTTGAACAAGGATTTACGCTATTGTTGAACACATCACAAAAATGCTTATTTGACCGTGTAATGAATGAGGTCCCAAAAGACTTATACAATAATACCCATGTAGCGAGCATTAGGTTAGCGGATCCCAGACTATACAAGCCTTAGGTCACTAGGCGCAAAGTCCCCTAGAACTTAATAACTCGAGTATTAAAGAGCTCACTCTTGGTCAATTATGCATAACACATACTTTTTTTTCTTTTTTTTTTCTTTTTCAACAATTTCTGAATGAGTGCATTTCGCTCCATCTCATTCAACCCTAGACTACTCATAAAAATATGAGCCAGCTACTAGCCAAATAACGCCTAGCCTTATTCACAACTAGCAATGAAATCTATTTTTTCCCTAGTTTAAAAATCAGCATTCCTACATCATTACGGGATTAGCAAAAATTCTAAATATAACCAAGTGATTTGTTAGATATATTTATGATGTCATGTCTAATATGTTTCATGTTTAGTTTTCAGATCTTAACAAACAGGAAATATCAATACTTACTGGAATTAATACTTACTGGAAGTCAGAACTTAAGGATATCAGAACTTAGATTATCAGAAGATAAATATCAGAAGATAGATATCAGAACTTAAGTGCGGGAACACTTACAGTTAAGGAAGGAAGCTGATTTACAGGAAAGAAGATCGAGACTAATACAAAAGAAGATATGCATGGAAAGAGTTAGAGGACTGAAAGAATTGTATAAGACATCTGATTGTTATATTTTAGGAGACAGAATTATATTCCATATCAATTTGAAGTTATCTTATAACTGTGTACTATATAAACACAGACATAGGTTTATACTATATGTGTTATCATTATCGAGAAGATCATACATTGTAACCTAGCAGCTCTCGTGATATTTGTTCATCACTGAGATAGAACAGTTCCATTGTAACAGAGTTGATTATATTGAATATATTTGTTTACTATTACATGTGTTCGAAATCGATTTGATTGTATTCTACACTGTATTCAACCCCCTTCTACAGTGTTGTGTGACCTAACAATTGGTATTAGAGCTTATCTGTTAACACACATACAGTAAAGATCCAAATAATCATGTCTGAAGAAGCAGAAAATCCAACTAAGCGCACAAAAACTGAAAAAACTAAAAACACTCAAATCCACTATCGATATGAGACTATTAGGGTTCCCATACTGAGACCTTATGAGTACCCCATATGGAAAGTGAAGATGGCTATGTTTCTGGAAGCTATAGATCCAGAATACCTTGACAGAATGAATGAAGGACCGCATAAGCCAACCAAGCTCTCTGTTGTAGTTGCAGATCAACTAGCAAAGACCATATCAAAGGAGAAAAGTGAGTATACAGCTGAAGATATCTCATCCTTTGCCAAGGATGCAAAGGTAAGGCATTTGCTGCATAGTGCCATTGATAATGTCATGTCAAACAGGGTAATTCATTGCAAGACTGCAAATGAGATATAGGATTATTTGGAGACAAGATGCCAGGGAACTGATGCAATCAAGAAGAACAGAAGGACTATACTCACTCAAGAGTATGAGAACTTTGACTCAAAAGGTGATGAGTCATTAACTGACTTATATGATAGGTTTATCAAACTCTTGAATGATCTATCACTGGTGGACAAGGAATATGATCTCGAAGATTCAAATCTAAAATTCCTTTTAGCTTTTCCTGAAAGTTGGGATTTGAAGTCTACTACAATAAGAGACAACTATGCTCTTGATGAAACTACTCTTGATGAAATTTATGGTATGCTCAAGACTTATGAACTTGAGATGGATGAAAGAAACAAGAGACATGGGAGAAAGTCAAGGATAGTTGCTCTTAAAGCTGAGGAGGAATTCCCCAAACTGGCAGTCTCAAAGAAAGGCAAAGGAAAGACTCCCATCATAAAGTCTGATTCAGAATCATCAAGTTCTGATGATGATGATTCAGAAACTGAAAGTTTACCTGAAATAGATGTTGATGAAGAGATGATGAAATTGTGTGCTCTTATGGTGAAGGGTATCACAAAGATATCCTACAGGAAATTCAGATGGGGAAAGAAGTTTTCCAAGAAAGGTGGAAGTACTGATAAGAAAGGTTTCAGAAAATCTGAAGGCAAAGGTGCAAAGTCTGACAGAGGAGATAACTCAAATGTCAAATGCTACAACTGTGGTGAAAGAGGCCACATATCTCCTGACTGCAAGAAAGGAAAAAGTGACAAAGGCAAGGCACTTGTCACAAAGAAGAAAAGTTGGACAAACACTTCAGATTCTGAAGATGAGGTGAACTATGCCTTAATGGTAAATGCTGATGGCAGCCCTGAAACTGCTGAATTGAAGGTACCTCAAATAACTTATGCCTTTCATACCGATAATATTACTGAGTTGAGATCATATCTTAAAACCATATTTATTAGTTACAGAGATCAAACTTTAACATGTGAAAGATTAACTTTTGAAAATCTTGCTTATAAGAAAAGGAATGATTATTTAGAAAAAGAGTTAGTTATGTTCCATCAAACTCGGAAAGAGAGAGATGATACGTTTTATGTTAGAGATGAATTGCTAAAATTGAATAAATCTCTCAAAACTGAGTTAGAAAAAGAAAAAGAGATTATCAGGACTTGGACTAACTCTGTAAGAATGTTAGATATATTTGATAATGTCATGATTAATATGATTTATGTTTAGTTTTCAGATCTTACTTAAACAGGACAAATCAGTACTTAACTGAAATCAGCACTTATACTGAAGTCAGAACTTAAGTTATCAGTACTTAAGTTTCATTTGATATTTATCAGAAGATAATATCAGGACTTAAAGGAAACGTTCAGATAAGGAAGGCGGCTGATTGAAGAAAGAGAAGATTAAGACAAACATAAGAAGAGATATGCATGAAGAAGGAATTCTATGAAGAATGAAATACTTGGAAGAAAAGATATCTGATTGATATATTTTAGGAAGCAAAATTATATTCCATATCAATTAGCGATTATCTTGTAACTGTGTAGTATATAAACACAGACATAGGGTTTACACTATAAGTGTTATCATTATCGAGGATATTATTCTTTGTAACCCTAGCAGCTCTGGTGATATTTGTTCATCACTGAGAGAGGACAGTTCCATATTGTAACAGAGTTTATTGCTTTAAATAAAGTCTGTTTTCTGTTACTTGTGTTATTAGAATTCGATTTGATTGTGCTATACACTGTATTCAACCCCCTTCTACAATGTGTGTGACCTAACATGTGGTATCATAGCCTATCTGTTAACACATAAACAGTTTAAGATCCAAATAAACTGTAAAACTGTAAAGGAGATATGGGATGCCTTGGAAACAAGATGTCAGGGAACTGATACGATTAAGAAGAACAGGAAGACAATACTCACTCAAGAGTATGAACACTTTGACTCAAAGGCTAATGAGTCATTGACTGATTTATATGATAGATTTGTCAAACTCATGAATGATTTGTCACTGGTTGATAAGGAGTATGATTTTAAAGATTCAAACCTTAAATTCCTGTTAGCTCTTCCTGAAAGTTGGGATTTAAAGGCAACAACTATAAGAGACAACTATAATCTTGATGAAACGACTCTTGATGAAATCTATGGGATACTCAAGACTCATGAACTTGAGATGGAACAAAGAAGTAAGAGGAAAGGAGGAAAGTCAAGAACAGTTGCTTTTAAGGCTGAAGAAGAATCTCCCAAGGCAGCCACCTCAAGGAAAGGCAAGGGTAAAGCGCTCTTCACAAAGTCTGATAGTGAGTCATCAAGTTCTGATAGAGATGATGACTCAGAATCGGAAAGTTTGCCTGAGACGGATGCTAATGAAGAGATGATGAAGCTGTGTGCTCTTATGGTGAAAGGAATCACAAGGATTCCATATAGGAAGTTCAGGAAGGGAAAGAAGTTTTCCAGGAAAGGTGCAAGTTCTAATAAGAAGAATTTCAGAAAATCTGAAGGTAAAGGAGGGAATTCTGACAGAGGAGATTACACAAATGTCAAATGCTACAACTGTGATGAGAAAGGCCACATATCTCCTGAGTGCAAGAAAGTGAAGAGTGATAAAGGCAAGGCTCTTGTCACAAAGAAGAAAAGCTGGACAGACACCTCAGATTATGAAAGTGAGGAGAACTATGCCTTGATGGCAAATGCTGAAAGCAGTACTGAAGCTGCTGAGTTAAAGGTACCTCAAACTACTTATGCCTTTCATACTGATGATATTAATGAGTTGAAAAGATATCTTAAAACCATGTTCATTAGCTATAGAGATCAAACTTTAACATGTGAAAGATTAACTTCTGAAAATCTTGCTTGTAAAAAGAGGAATGATTATTTAGAAAAAGAGTTAGCCATGTTCCATCAAACTCAGAAAGATAGAGATGACGTTTTCGATGTTAGGGTTGAAGTACTTAAAATGAATGAATCTCTAAAAGCTGAGTTAGAAAAGGAAAGAGAGATTATCAGTACTTGGACTAACTCTGGCAGAACAACTCAAAATTTGTTAAGTAGTGAAAACTGGAAAGAGGGCTTAGGTTATGGAGATGATAAGAATGACAAAGGAACTGTAGATATTAAGCCTAAAGTTGTTAAACAAAAGTCAAAGTTAAAACCTGTTAAGTTTATAGCTGTAAAATCTGATACTGAGAAATCAGAAGTTTAAAAGAAATTAACTTCTGACAAACTAAAACAGGAAAAGACAATTGAAGTAAACGTAGGCTTAATGACCAAGAAGCAGCTTAAGCATAAGCTGAAAGATGTTAAGAATGCAAACAAGGTAAAATCACCTAGGAAAAATAGGAATGGAAAGGTAGGTATGAATAAAAGCAATGATTATAAGCCTGTTCCTGATGCTCCTAGAAAAATGTGTTATAACTGTGGAAGTTCTAACCATCTGACTTCTTTTTGCAGGAAGAATAATAAAATAAACTCCTTACCTTCAAAGTCAGGAGTTAAGAGTCAGTATGTTAGATATAAGCCACAAAATCCTTATTTTCCTTGTGGTAGTTTATGGCATTCCATTTATACTTGTAAGGAATATCATAGTTTGTACTATGATTATTATCAAATAAAACCTTTTTTAAAAAATGTTAGCATTGTTCCTTCTAGTGTAAGTTCTGATTCAAAGTCTGATAGTGTAAATTCTGATAAGAAAAATGTTAACATAAACTTTGATGCTAAATCCGCTGCAAATGTTAAAAAACTTAACAAGGCCAAAGGATCCAAGCAAGTCTGGGTCCATAAAACTAATCATTAGTGGTCTTTGTGATTGCAGGGCAATATGAAAAACATCATAGTTCTGGACAGTGGATGTTCAGGACATGACTGGAAATAAAGCCCTGCTATCAGATTTTGTGGAGAAGGTTGGCCCAAGTGTTTCTTATGGAGATGGCGACATTGGAAAAACATTGGGATATGGCAATATCAATCTTGGGAATGTCATCATTAAAGAAGTAGCTCTGGTCTCAGGACTTAAACACAATCTGCTGAGTATTAGTCAAATCTGTGACAGAGGTTATCATGTGGATTTCTTTGAAGAACACTGTGAAGTTGTAAGTAAATCTATAGGCAAAGTTGTTCTGAAAGGATACAGGCATGGTAACATTTATGAAGCCAAGCTTTCAACAAGTACTGATAGTTCTGCAATCTGCCTGATGAGTAGAGCATCAATTGAAGAAAGCTGGAACTAGCACAAGAAACTCTCTCACTTAAATTTCAACAATATAAATGAACTGGTCAAGAAAGATCTTGTGAGAGGACTGCCAAAGTCAGTATTTGCTCCTGATGGTCTTTGTGATTCTTGTCAGAAGGCTAAACAAAGGAAATCTTCATTCAAGAGCAAGACTGAATCATTAATTCTTGAGCCTTATCACCTACTACATGTTGATCTATTTGGTCCAGTGAATGTCATGTCTATTGCAAAGAAGAAATATGATATGGTCATAGTGGATGAGTTCACCAGATATACATGGGTGTATTTCTTGCACACAAAAAGTGAAACTGCATCTATCTTGATTGATCATGTCAAGCAACTGGATAAATTGGTTAAAGACTCTGTGAAAATAATAAGAAGTGATAATGGCACTGAGTTCAAGAATTTTACAATGGAAGAGTTCTTCAAAGACCAAGGAATCAAGCAGGAATTTTCTGCTCCTGGAACTCCACAGCAAAATGGAGTTGTTGAAAGAAAGAATAGAACTCTTATTGAAGCTGCACGCACAATGCTTGATGAAGCAAAGCTTCCAACCTATTTATGGGCTGAAGCTGTGCAGACTGCTTGTTTTACTCATAATGTAACACTCATTAACAAGCAAGGAAAGACACCATATGAGAATGTGAAGAAAAAGAAGCCAAATCTGAAGTATTTTCATGTATTTGGATGCAAGTGTTTTGTTCTAAAGACTCATCTTGAACAGCTATCCAAATTTGATCTAAAAGCTGATGAAGGAATCTTTATTGGATATCCACTTTCCACAAAAGCCTTCAGAGTCTACAACTTGAGGACAAGGGTGGTCATGGAATCTATCAATGTCTCTTTTGATGATAAGAAGATTACTGGACTTGAAGATTTCAATGATCACGATCAGCTGAGATTCGAAAATGAAGAAATAAATTCTGATACTGAAAACCCTGACAGTCTAAGTCCTGACACTGCAAACTCTGATGGATTAAACTCTGATGTGATTGAAACTATGGTGACTACGTCAAAGGAAAATGCACCTGTGTAGGGGGAGCATACTGAAGATACAACCACATCTCAAGAAGCATCAGAACATACAACTGGCTCTTCAAGTTCTGATTCATCAAGTTCTGATAAGCCAAGTTCTGATAGTTCTGAAAATTTAAATTCTGAAGGATCCAACTCAGAGAGCATAGTTTCAGGGGGAGCATCAGAAAATGTTGATGAAGATAGCATGGATTATAGGGGAGCATCCAGTTCTAGAGAAAACCTTCCATCTGCAAGGAAGTGGACTAAATCACATACACCTGACTTAATAATTGGAAATCCTGATGCAGGTGTCAGAACTAGAATAGCTACTTCAAGTGAATGTCTTTACAACTCTTTTCTTTCTCAGACTGAACCAAAGAAAGTGGAAGAAGCTCTTCAAGATGCTGATTGAGTGCAAGCAATGCAGGAAGAGTTAAATGAATTTGAAAGAAACAAAGTCTTGACCCTAGTGCCAAGACCAAAGAATAGATCTGTTGTTGGTACAAAGTGGGTGTTTAGAAACAAAACTGATAGTGATGGCATAATTACAAGGAATAAAGCAAGGTTGGTTGTAAAAGGATATTCTCAACAAGGGGGAATAGATTATGATGAAACATTTGCACCAGTTGCTAGATTGGAAGCCATAAGGATATTTTTGGCTTATGCTGCTCACAAAAAAATTTATTGTCTTTCAAATGGATGTGAAAAGTGCTTTTCTCAATGGAGAATTAGAGGAGGAAGTATATGTTGAACAACCTCCAGGCTTTGTAGATCCCAAATATCCAACTTATGTCTACAGGCTTGATAAAGCACTTTATGGCCTTAAGCAAGCTCCAAGAGCATGGTATGAGACTTTAGCTCAGTTTCTTCTGGAAAGTGGATTCAACAGAGGAACTATAGACAAAACATTGTTCTACCTCAACCATGGAAAGGACTTACTTTTGGTTCAGATATATATTGATGATATCATCTTTGGTTCTACAAATGACAGACTTTGCAAGAAATTTGCCAAACTGATGCAGTCAAGATATCAAATGAGTATGATGGGAGAACTTAGCTATTTTCTGGGCCTTCAAGTCAAGCAGAATGAAAAAGGCACTTTTATTTGTCAAACCAAGTATACCAGAAACTTGCTGAAGAAATTTGGAATGTAAGGATACTGGTAAATCAGTAGATATTACTGATTACAGAGGTATGATTGGCTCTTTACTCTATCTAACTGCTAGTAGATCTGATATCATGTATGCTACCTGTCTTTGTGCAAGATTTCAAGCAGATCCAAGAGAACCTCACTTAACAGCTGTGAAAAGAATATTCAAGTATCTTAAGGGAACAGCTGATCTGGGATTGTGGTATCCCAGAGAATCAGATTTTAAACTAATAGGTTACTCAGATGCAGATTTTGCAGGTTGCAAAATTGACAGGAAAAGAACAAGTGGAAGCTGCCAATTTCTTGGAGGCAGATTGGTTTCTTGGTTTAGCAAGAAACAAAAGTCAATCTCCACATCAACTGCAGAAGCAGAGTACATTGCTGCAGGAAGCTGTTGTGCACAGATTCTTTGGATGAAGAATCAGTTACTGGATTATGGGTTAACATACTTTAAAATCCCTATTTACTGTGATAATCAAAGTGCTATTGCTATGACAGGTAATCTAGTTCAACACTCAATGACAAAGTATATCAGCATTAGGTACCACTTCATAAGGGAACATGTGGATGAAGGTACATGGAATTGCTCTTTGTTCCAACAGATAACAACTAGCAGATATCTTCACAAAACCACTGTGTGAAGCTACTTTTACAAAATTGGTAAATGAACTTGGAATGGTTTCAGGTTCTTTCTCTAAATCTGCTTAGCTTTTGTTCTGATGCATCAGACTTTATGATCAGTATTTACAGAAATTACTCTCTTTATATTCTGTGCTTGATTGAAAATTGTTTAAGTACTGATTGTTGTCTGATGTGAATTTCTAAAACTCTGATAGTGATATGAATGTTTTTGTGACTATTCAATCCTATGAGGATATCTGTGCTAAATGCTGACCTGGTAGTCTTTAATATACTAAAGATCCCATGTTAGAAGTAATTATTTATGTGGAAATCTATTGACACAAGCAAATTCTGATATTGAGCTTAGTTAAGTTTACTTTGTCTATTTTATTACTAAGTCAAAAACTAGAATAATGCTTCTCATCTATTAAGTTCTGATGTTAGTAAATCTGCTGAATGTACTAAGTGCTGATAAACCTCACCTATCAAAAGAAAAAGGAAAAGAACAAGGAATAAAAATCAGGTACTCCTTTGAGATCTAGAATAAAAATATGGAAGGGACGACCCAAGTGCATTGCTGGTATTAAGTAATATGCATTAGAAAAGCAAATAATTATTTTTCATGGTGACTTTTCACACCCTATGATTACTGGAGAAATACCCTGATAATAGCATAAATTCTGATAAGCAGTCGTGACTCACTTACACTGAGAAGCCACTGTAAAATGGAATTTCAAAAGATGCATAAAATAAGCACAAAACAGTTGAGGTGGACTCATGCATAAACTCATTCAATAGTAGGCTTCAGAATAATGACAGATTTTAAGTAAAGTTCTTAGTTATGCCTTATTTCTAAGATTTACTGAAGTGAATCAGACTTTACTCTTTGTCTGATATTTAGCTTAAATGCACACACTTTCACTCCATATGAACGATGAAAATTACTGTGGTGATCAATGTTGTTTTAGATGAACAGTTTATGTGTCAGATTGCATACATTCTGAGGACAAGTTATGATGGAAGTTCTGATGATTAAGTTCTGAAGAACCGAAATCAGAATTTGTGTGAAGAATTACAGAAATAGGCATTCACTTTTCTAGTTAAGAAATCATGTTCTGATGACTGTTAAGTTCTGATATAAGTCTAAGTTCTAATATTAAATTATGATCCCTTACTTGACTTATTTGTGGTTAAAATCTAAAACAGTCATATTTTAAATCAGAATATGTTCGGGTGAGATATTAACAGTCAATACATTTAGGGTTAGTGGTACACTTCGATGCACAGTAGTGTTTACTTGTTTCTTGTGCGCATTAAACCCTGTTTTACACTTCCAATGGCTGTTTTTATTCTCCTCAGTCTAGGAAGACGAGGTAGAATTATTTCTACCTATCAGCATTAAATTTTACTTGTGTCTCCTGACATTCCATTGCCTATATAAACCAACACTTCACTCCATCCAGCACATCTCTAAATTCCTCACAAACTCTCTCTCATTTACAACTCAAACTCTAACACTCATTTCTTCTTCACTCATCACAATCATGGTTACTTACAACTTAGCTCTAAACTATGATACTTTCTCTCTCACCATGAGCTGTCCAGAATGGCAGCAGGATTGGCATGTTACTGCCATTCCTGATGAGGTTTGGGACTCTGTTCCCCAAGAGGTTCTGACAGACCTCTTGTTCTTCTATATGGATTACCATCGCCATGTTGAGCGACTGAAAGAAGAACGGTTGGAAGCTCTTCGACAGCAGGAGCGAATAATTCGTCTCGCTGTTCTTTTTGTTGAAAGTAGGAAGAAGAAATAGGAACTGTAGCTTAGGACAATCTTGTAATGTTGTGCTGTAATTTAAATTTCATGAATGTATTTTCTCAATATATTAATGAAATTTTCTATTTTTGCAAGATTTGGTCTCTGAGATGTTTGAACTTGTGATATAATTTTAAATCCTGATTTACCCATATTCTGATGACCTTTTTTATATCTCATACAAATCAAGTTCTGATTCTGACGTGGCAGTACCTGTTTACTTGATTTATTTTGGTCATTCTCTCACTTAGTGTATTTATACAGAATATTGGTCTCGCAGTAAAAATAATTTTTAAAGTGGGAACAGTTTAAATTTTAAATTAAAACTGAACTACCTTAATTAATGGGATTACTTGGTAAATGAAACGGTTTTTTCCTTAAAAAACTGCATGTGATAGTAATGATTACTTTTTTCCCGTGCCCATTAATTATTCTTTACTGCTGAATGTCTGACAAGTATCCAAGGTTACTTTTTCCACCTTGTATAAGTAAAAGAGAGAGAAGATTGTAAAATCTTTTATTTACTTTCATACTTTATCTCTCTTTCTTTACTTCTATTGTCTCTCATCTCCTGACATTTTTTTTCATACAGACATTTTGTCAAACACCTTACAGGCAAACTTATTTCTCAATTTTTCTCGTGGCACCTAAGGATTTGATCATAGATGGAGCCAAGTTTTTTCCCAACAACTATGCTGCAATCTTACACCATGATGAAGCTCCATCTGATTTGCACTTTGTGCAAGATCTTCTAGCACACAATGAAATTGGGTATGCATTAACCCAGCCTCAACTCATTTCCAGCCAACAAGTTCTGACGTTTTGGCGGACTGGACATTTTGATAATGGTGGTGCTACTGGTACTCCAAGCATTATTTTCAAAGTACATGATGTTGAGCATGTGGTAACTCCTGGAGCAGTTCGTAAAGCTCTACACTTACCAGAAGGCTGCATTTTTTCAACACCGGAGGAACCCGTTCTCCAGTAGCTCATGGCCAATTTGGGGTATGAGAAGAGTTTGGCCAAGCTTGGACAGTTGAAAAGAGCATATATCAGAAAGGAATGGAGCTTTTTCTTCGACTGCGTCACTAAAGCATTCGGCAATAAGTGTTCCAACTTTGATGCCATTCCAATCATGAGTCAGCACATGGGGTATGCTATTATTCACCAAACTCATTTTGATTTTACAAGTGTTGTGCTAGGCTTTATAGGGGATAGGATGACATAGGATAGGAATGTCATATACTTTGCTAGATTATGTCAGCTTATATATACTTTTTGCTGTGCTGATGAACCTCAACTAGCCAGTTCTTTATTTCCACTCTTTAAACTTACAAAATGTGCTTTTAATGATCTGGTAAATGCTGACCTTAAGAAAAAGGTAGTTAGACCCTTACAGATACCTCAGTCTGTAAAACAGATCCTGGTAAATGCTGATCCTCAAACCTACAGATCTGTTTATCCTGAGGTTCAACCCACCACCACATCCCAAACACCACAACAACCTTCAGAACATACCACACATACACCACAACCTACTCAACCCTCTATCAGAACACATGTCAAACCTTCACAGATAGCTCAACCTTCATCATCAGCACATACTGTGAAGCCTTCATCTACCAAGCCTAAGAGGACAAAGACTCTCCCTCAGACATCACAGAAGAGAAGGAGGATTATTCTGAGAGATGAATCAGATAGTGAGGAACGGGTTTTTGCATCAGAACCTGTTGTTAAAGAAGCTGAGAAGGTCACTTCTCAGAAGGATACTGGAATTGGGGGATCTAAGCTTCTCAAAAGGCTTAGAAGAATGTCTTATGCTGAAACTCCCAAGGAATCTCCATCTTCAAAGAAAAGAAAGAAACAGAGAGCTCACAGGCCAGCTTCAGATGATGAGGAAGCAGCAGCTAAGGAAGGAGATCAGGAATCTCTGATCTCAAAAGAGCCAGAATTTGCTGAAGCTACTGCATCTCCACCTCCATTGTCACCAACTCAGGAAGCTGCTACAGATAAAGCAACTATACCACCTGTATCTCCTGTACATGACCCAGTATCTACTGCAGACCCAGGCACAAGTGCTGAAATTAATATTCACAACCTGGTTGTGCCTGAGGTTCTCTACTTAGAAGCTCTAACAACAATTAATCCATCAACAACACCTCTTACTGATGCTAATAAAACTCCAGAATTATCTACAACACCTTCTCTGCATCTAGACATTGAAGATCAGACTATAGGTGAGCATCAGGATATGGCTGTTGATCAGAACTTGGAAGCAAATTAGCACTTAGAGGATGATGTTGAAGCCTCAATTGCTTCTCATACTGTTCTTTTATCAGAAGATGTTGATTCTGTAAGTTCTGATGCTGCAAATGCTGATACTACTGGTGATGCTGCTATAAATGAAGATGCTACTGCAGCTGGTCCTTCAGGACATGCACCTCAACAAACTATTCACAAAAGTGAGATAGTCAAGAAGTTTGTTACAGGGGAAGCACCAGTACCTTGGAGTGAAACTTCTAGAGGACAGGAGTGGACTAAGGAGTGGAACACAGTTACCTTTGTTCCATCTGAAAAAATTCTTGCTGAGCACTTGGCAAAAGCTGATGAGATGCTAATTAATGATGATTTCAAGACACAGCTTCGAGTCACTGCATTGAGTACTAGACATCTTCAAGGTCTGCATTCAACAACTCATGCAGAGGTGCATAAAATTCAGGAAGAATTGCTCAAGCAAGAAATGACTAAGAAAATTGACAAGAAAACCTTCTTTCAACCTACCTTTGATAGAGTTGCTTACATTGAGAAGACCCAAGAGAAGCAACAGTCTCAGATTGATGAAATTTTGAAAAATCAAGCTTCTCAGCAATCTCAACTCGATGAGATCCAATCCTCAGTGGAATTGCTTGTCTCTTCTTTTACCTGCTGATGCCAAAAAGGGGGAGAAGGTAATTAAGTCCAAATGCAAAACTGTTAAGACACTGAAGGGGAAGGATGATGAAAAAGATGACCAGGGAAACTCTGGAATGGGTGGAGGTCATAGTCAAGGTAGAGGTCTTTCATCAAGAAGAGATGAAGCTACAAGTCTTAGAACAAGTTCTGATACTGGTAAAAGAATAAGTTCTGATGAACTTTTGGATCTTGATGAAGAAATTTCAAGACAGTTATTTCTGAAGGAAAATCCAGGAATGGACTTTGAGAGTCTATTGGAAGAAGAAGCTAGACTTAAATTAGAAAAAGTTAACTCTAAATCTGAAGCTTCTGTTGGTAAAAAGAAACTTCCAAAGGCCAAAGGCATTGTGATAAAAGAAAGGACAAATATTGAGGCAACCAAGGCCAAATCACAATTGCAGATAGATCCAAGGTCAAAGGGCAAAGAAAAAGTTGGTGAACCTATAAAGGTTTATGTGCCTCCTGTGGATGAAGAAATTACTGTTGAAGATGTTGATCTTACTCTGACTTCAAGAAAGATTTCTAAGACAACCTCTGACATAGCTCAAGTTGTTCAGAGTCAAGATATAGTTAGTTCTGATATTACAAAGAAGCAAGTAACCTCTGACATAGCTCAAGTTGACTTGATATCAGATGATAAGGAAAAGGAAACCTCTGACATTGCTCATGTTAAACCTTCAAAGATACTCCTACCAGGATTCACCAAAGCCAAACAGACTCAACCTTTGAAGACTGCTGCAAGTGGTTTTGAAGCAAGAGTGGTTACTGGAAAGGAAGCAAGAGATAAATCTGGATTGGGTAGTGCTGATGAAAGAAGAGTACATAACACAACCAATGTTCCAACTTCCTTAAGTGAACTAGGTGTTGGAGCAACTACTGAAAGATTGAATCAACTAGAATCTGTACAGATGGTTTACCATACCTACTTGAAAGAACACATCTTGTTATACTTCATGACAGATGGTAGGGTTTACCACATAAGGGAAAATGCTATTCCACTGAAGTATTTTGAAGAACTGGAACATGTTTTATTTTTACTTCAAGTGAATGACAGAATAACAGAAAGTGCTGCAAACTATTTGAAGAATCAAATTCAAAGACAGAAAAGGCTTTATTCTGTAAAGTCTGACAGCACATATCTTCCAAAGTACAGAGATTATAAGGGTGATATTGTTGAGATGAAGCCTAACTCCGCTAAGATTATAACTACCTTTCTGGGTTATAAGGCTGTAGAATTCAATCTTGAGTCTGACAAGGCATATTTGATCAGACTGGATCAGGACATAAGAAAAGCTAGAATTAATGATCTCAGGGTTGCTATCTTCCAAATTGGTGAAGATTCTGCAAAGCTTAAAGATGTTAAAAGGAGGATGATTGATGAACTCAGATATGCTGAGAGATGTTTGTTAAAGAACTATCTCAGAACAACTCCTGATATCAGAGAGATCAGAAAGTGAATCCAAGTAAAGATCTACAACTGCTCAAATTCTGATATGAATACAGACTGAAGTTGTTATCAGAAGTTAAAGTTGGTAAAGCTTTAAGGACTGTAAGTTGTAGTTATCTAGTCAAATTCTCATGCATTTGTACTTAATGTTTTTGATATCATCAAATATTTGTTAAACTTGTATATTATACTAATTTACAAGTTGAGGGAGATTGTTAGATATATTTGATAATGTCATGATTAATATGATTTATGTTTAGTTTTCAGATCTTACTTAAACAGAACAAATCAGTACTTAACTGAAATCAGCACTTATACTGAAGTCAGAACTTAAGTTATCAGTACTTAAGTTTCAAGAGATATTTATCAGAAGATAATATCATGACTTAAAGGAAACGTTCAGATAAGGAAGGCGGCTGATTGAAGAAAGAGAAGATTGAGACATACATAAGAAGAGATATGCATGAAGAAGAAATTTTATGAAGAATGAAATACTTTGAAGAAAAGATATCTGATTGATATATTTTAGGATGCAGAATTATATTCCATATCAATTAGCGATTATCTTGTAACTATGTAGTATATAAACACAGACATAGGGTTTACACAATAAGTGTTATCATTATCGAGAATATTATTCTTTGTAACCCTAGCAGCTCTCGTTATATTTGTTCAATCACTGAGAGAGGACAGTTCCATATTGTAACAGAGTTTATTGCTTTGAATAAAGTCTGTTTTCTGTTACTTGTGTTATTAGAATTCGATTTGATTGTGTTGTACACTGTATTCAACCCCCTTCTACAGTGTGTGTGACCTAACAAAGAACAACTCATAATTTATTAAGTAGTGGAAACTGGAAAGAGGGCTTAGGTTATGGAGATGATAAAAGTGAAAAAGGAACTGAAAAAATTGAGCCAATTATTGTTAAACAAACTGCTAAGCCAAAGGTAAATCCTGTTGAGTTTGTAGCTAAAACTGTAAAGTCTGATTCTGAAAAGATGAAAGAGTCTGTGACAGAAGTTAAGGAGAAGTCAACTTCTGACAAATTAGAACAGGACAAACCAACTGAAGTTAACATAGGCTTAATGACAAAGAAGCAGCTTAAGCCTAAGCTGAAAGAAATAAGGAATATCAACAAGGTAAAGGCAGCTAGGAAAAATAGGAATGGAAAAGAAGGTGTGAATAAAAGCAATAATTATATGCCTGTTCCTAATGCTCCTAGAAAGAAATATTATAAATGTGGAAACTTTAACCATCTTGCTTCTTTTTGCAGGAAGAATAAGAATATAAACTGTTTACCTCCTAAGGCAGGAGTTAAGAGTCAGTCTGTTAGGTTTAAGCCACCAAATCCTTATTTTCATTGTGGTAGTTTATGGCTTTCCATTTATACTTGTAAGGAATATCATAGTTTGTACTATAATTATTATCAAATAAAATCTTTTTTGAAGAAAGTTACTTTAATTCCTTCTAGTGTAAACTCTGATGCAAAGTTTGATATAAGCTCTGATAAACAGCATGTTAGCATAAACTCTGATATTAAATCCGCTGTTAATGCTAAAAAACTTAAAAAGGCCAATGGATCCAAGCAAGTCTGGGTCCTTAAAACTAACCATTAGTGGTCTTTGTGATTGCAGGGCAACAAGAGAAACATCCTAGTACTGGATAGTGGATGTTCAGGACATATGACTGGAAATAAAGCCCTGCTATCAGACTTTGTGGAGAAAGCTAGCCCAGGAGTTTCTTATGGAGATGGCAATATGGAAAAAACTCCGGGATATGGCAATATTAATCTTGGGAATGTCATCATTGAGTCAGTAGCTCTTGTCTCAGGACTTAAACACAATCTGCTGAGTGTGAGTCAAATATGTGACAGAGGTTATCATGTGGATTTCTTTGAAGGACACTGTGAAGTTGTAAGCAATTCTACAGGAAAAGTGGTTCTGAAAGGTTACAGGCATGGTAACATTTATGAAGACAGACTTTCAACAAGTTCTGATGGTTCTGCAATCTGTCTGTTGAGTAGAGGATCAATTGAAGAAAGCTGGAATTGGCACAAAAGACTCTCTCCTTCAAATTTTAACAACATAAATTAGCTTGTAAAGAAAGATCTTGTGAGAGGATTACCAAAATCAGTATTTGCTCCTGATGGCCTTTGTGATTCTTGTCAAAAGGCAAAACAAAGAAAATCTTCTTTCAAAAGCAAAACTAAGTCATCAATTCTTGAGCCTTATCACCTACTGCATGTTGATCTATTTGGTCCAGTCAATTTCATGTCTATTGCAAAGAAGAAATAGGCTATGGTTATAGTGGATGAGTTTACAAGGTACACTTGGGTGTACTTCTTGCACAAGAAGAATGAAACTGCATCTACTCTAACTGATCATGTCAGACAGCTGGATAAGTTGGTCAAAAATTCTGTTAAAATTATAAGAAGTGATAATGGCACTGAGTTCAAGAATTCAATCATGGAAGAGTTCTGCAAAGAGCATGGAATCAAACAAGAATTTTCTGCACCTGGAAGTACACAGCAAAATGGAGTTATAGAAAGCTGTGTAGACTGCTTGTTTTACAAAGAATGCAATACTCATAAACAAGCATGGAAAAACACCATATGAGATGGTGAAGAAAAAGAAGCCAAATCTGAAATACTTTCATGTATTTGGATGTAAGTGTTTTGTTCTTAAGACTCATCCTGAACAACTATCAAAATTTGATCTAAAAGCTGATGAAGGAATTTTCGTTGGATATTCACTTTCCACAAAAGCCTTCAGAGTTTATAGAAGACTTAAATTCTGATTCTATAAATTCTGATGACTTAAACTCTGATCCTGTAAGTACTGATGTCATTGAATCTGTGGTAACAACTCCAAAGAAAAATGCACCTGTCCAGGGGGAGCAAGGTGAAGATCCTACCACATCTCAAGACTCTCAAAAAGCATCAGAATCTGTCACTGGCTCTTCAAGTTCTAATTCATCTAGTTCTGATGAGCCAAATTTTGATAATTCTGGAAACTCTGATACTTCAAATCCTGAAAGATCCAAGTGAAATTCTGAAGTCTCAGAGAGCATAACTACAGGGGGAGCATCAGAAAATGTTGATGGAGACAACATGGATTATGGGGGAGGATCCAGTTCTAGAAGTCAACTTCAATCTGCAAGGAAGTGGACCAAGTCAAATACACCTGACTTAATTATTGGAGATCCTGAAGCAGGTGTCAGAACTAGAACTGCAACATCAAATGAATGTCTCTATCATTCTTTTCTATCTCAGACTGAACCAAAAAAAGTGGAAGAAGCTCTTCAAGATGCTAATTGGGTGCAAGCAATGCAGGAAGAGGTAATTGAATTTGAAAAAATCAAGTCTGGACCCTAGTGCCAAGACCAAAGAATAGATCAGTTGTTGGCACAAAATGGGTGTTCAGAAATAAAACTGACAGTGTTGGCATAATTATAAGGAATAAATCAAGGTTGGTTGCTAAAGGCTACTCTCAACAGGAGGGTATTGATTATGATGAAACATTTGCACCAATTGCTAGATTAGAAGCCATAAGAATCTTTTTGGCTTATGCTGCTCACAAAAAGTTGAAAGTCTTTCAAATGGATGTGAAAGGTATTTTTCTTAATGGAGAATTGGAAGAAGAGGTCTATGTTAAACAACCTCCAGACTTTGTAGATTCAAAATGTCCAAATCATGTCTACAGGCTTGACAAAGCACTTTATGGCCTTAAGCAAGCTCCTAGAGCATGGTATGAGACTTTAGCTCAATTCCTTCTAGAAAGTGGATTTCACAGAGGTATAATTGATAAAACACTGTTCTACCTCAACCATGGAAAGGACTTACTTTTGGTACAGATATATGTTGATGATAACATATTTGGTTCTACAAATGCCAAACTCTGTGAGAGGTTTGCAAAGCTAATGCAGTCAAGATATCAAATGAGTATGATGGGAGAACTCAGCTATTTTATGGGACTTTAAGTCAAGCAAAATGAAGAAGGTACTTTTATCTGTCAATCCAAGTATACCAGAAATTTACTGAAGAAGTTTGGAATGCAAAACAGTTCAACATCATCCACTACCATGGCCACTGTAACCAAGTTAGATAAAGATACTAGTTCATCAGTAGATGTTACTAACTACATAGGTATGATTAGCTCTTTACTCTATTTAACTACAAGTAGACCTGATATCATGTATGCTACCTGTCTTTGTGCAAGATTTCAGGCTGATCCAAGAGAACCTCACTTAATAGCTGTGAAAAGAATTTTCAAGTACCTTAAGGGTACAGCTGATCTGGGATTGTGGTATCCTAGAGAATCAGATTTTAATCCAATAGGTTACTCAGATGTAGATTTTGCAGGATGCAAAATAGGCAGGAAAAGCACTAGTGGAAGCTTCCAATTACTTGGAGGCAGATTGGTTTCTTGGTTTAGCAAGAAACAGAAGTCAATTTCCACATCAACTGCAAAATCAGAATATATTGCTGCAGGAAGCTGTTGTGAACAGATTCTTTGGATGAAGAATCAGGTACTGGATTATGGGTTAGAATTTTCTAAAATCCCTATTTACAGTGATAATCAAAGTGTTATTGCTATGGCAGGTAATCCAGTTCAACACTCAATGACAAAGCACATCAGCATTATGTACCACTTCATAAGGGAACATGTGATGGAAGGTACAGTGGAATTGCATTTTATTCCAACAGATCAACAACTAGTAGATATCTTCACAAAACCACTATGTGAAGCTACTTTTACAAAACTGGTAAATGAACTTGGAATGGTTTCAGGTTCTTTCTCTAAATCTGCTTAGTTTCTGTTCTCATGCATCAGACTTTATGATCAGTGTTTACAGATTGTCTTATCTTCATGAAATCTGTTCTTAAATTGAAAATTCATTAAATGCTGATTTTTATCTGATGTGGATCTATATACTTTGATAAGTATTTTGAATGTTTTGTGACTATTCAATCTAATGTGGATAACTGTGCTAGATGCTGACCTAGTAGTCTTTAACTTACTAGAAATCCCATGTTTGAATTAGTTATTTATGTGGAAACTCATTAACACAAGCAAATTCTGATTTTGAGCTTAGTCAAGTTTACTTTGTGTATCTTATTACTAAGTCACAAACTAGATTCTTGCTTCTTATCTGTTAGATTCCGATGCCAGTAAATCTTAAGGATGAACTAAATGCTGATAAGCCTCACTTATCAAAAGAAAAGAAAAGAAAAGGAAATAAAATTCAGGTACTCCTTTGAGATCTAGAGTAAATATGTGGAAGGGAAGACCCAAGTGCATTGCTGGTATTAAGTAATATGCATTAGAAAAGTAAATAAATTTTCTTGGTGACTTTTCACATTCTCTGATTACTGGAGAAATACTCTGACAACAGCATAAATTCTGATATGCAGTCGTGACTCACTTACACTGAGAAGCCACTGTAATAAGGAATTTCAAAAGATGCATAAAATGAGCACAAACAGTTGAGGTGGACTCTTGCATAAATTTGTTCTATAGTAGACTTCATGATTGATGACAGATTTTAAGCACTTTTCTTAGTTATGCCTTATTTCTAAGATGTAGTGAAGTTTATCAGACTTTAATCTTTATCTGATTTTCTGCTGAATGCACACACTTTCACTCCATATGAATGATGAAAATTACTGTGTTGATTAAGTTGTTTTTGACAAACAGTTAAGTGTCATTTGCATAAATTTTGAGGACAAGTTCTGATGGAAGTTCTGATGATTAAACTCTGAAGAATCAAGTAAGTATTTGTATGAAGAATCATAGAAAAAGATATTCAATTTTTGAGTTGATAAGCCATATTCCAATGACTGTTAAAATCTGATATAAGTTAAGTTCTGATATTAAATCCTGATGGAATCCTTGATGCATACATGGCATTATTCTTTACTTGACTTATTTGTGATAAAAATTGAAATAGTCATATTTAATCAGCATATATAGGTGAGATAAAAACAGTCATATTCATTAAGGATTAGTCGTAAACGTGTAAGTCCTGAAAAACTGCATATGCACGGTAATTGTTGCATAGGCTAGGAGGTATTTGGATAAGGCTCTATCAGAAGATACTGAAGAAGCTGAGGAAGGGGATCAGGAATCTTTGATCTCACAAGAACCAATTATCATTGAAGCCCTTCCATCTCAAGCCAAAGACACTGCTACTGATACAGTCGTAACCCCTCATGTCTCTCCTATTAAAGCTACAAATGATGATAAAGAACAAACTAAAAACTCTGCGATAGATATTCACAATTTAAATATACCAAATGTTCTTTATCTGGAAGCTCCATCTACATAAGCTCAGCAATCTCCAACTCATTCTCCAATTTTAAATGCTGAGATACCATTTACACCAACCACACCAGCTCTGGAGATAAATTCTGATGCTCGGAATTTAAATGAAATTGTTCCTGAATCTCCAGTTGCTTCACACACTGTTGTGCTGTCAGAACATAACGAGTCTTCCTCAAATTCTGAAGACAGTGTTTTTGTTGAGACTCCAGTTCCCATACTAGGCAAGGAAGCATTGGTGAAGAAATTTGTTGAAAAGGAAGCACCTATTCCTTGGGAGGATACTCACAGAGGTGTGGAGTGGACCAAGATGTGGAATGACACTGATTTTATTCCAAGCTCTAACATTCTGATAGAGCATATTGTTAAAGCTGATGAGTTGCTCACAAATGCTAATTTAAAGGCACAACTCAAGATCACTGCTCTATCTACCAAACATCTTCAAGGTCTACATTCTTCTACTCATAAAAAGGTTGATACACTAAAGGAACATACTGATAAGCTAGATCTACAGCTCAAGCTTGACAAGAATAGATATATTAGACCTACTCTTGAGAAAATTGAAGCCATTGAGAAGATTCAAGAGAAGCAATAGGCCCAAATTGATGAGGTTCTGGCTAATCAATCTTCTCAGAAAGCTCAAATGGATAAAATCCAATCTTCAGTTGAACTTCTTCTCTCTCTCTCTTACTTCCTGATGATGCCAAAAAGGGGGAGAAGGTAGTTAAGTCCAAATGCTCACCTACTCAAATACTGAAGAAGAAGGATGATAAAGGTGATGACCAGGGAAACTCTGATAAGAGTAGAGATCAATGAAAATTTCAAGGAAAAGGAAAATCTTCTACACAGAACAAGTCAAGTTCTGATGCTGTGAATGCTAAAAGTCTGAAGTCAAGTTCTGATAAGCAAAGTCTGATGTCAAGTTCTGATATTCTGATTCAGTCAGGATCTAAAGACTCTCAGAAGTTTTTACAAACTCTAAAGCTAAAGGGGAAGCAGACTACTGTTTATTACAAAGATCCTAAAATCCAGACACTTAATGAGGAGATAGCTAGAAGATTATTTCTGAAACAAAATCCAGGAATGGATTTGGAAACTCTCAAGGAGGAAGAAGCTAGATTTGCAGCTGAGAAGACAAATCTTAAGTCTAAAGCTTCTAATGCAAAGAAACCTCCAAGGCCTAAGGAAAAAGGTATTGTGATCAGGGAAAAGTCAAATTCTGAGACTTCAAAGTCCAAGACTAGATCACAAACTGACATTGATCCTAAGTCAAAGGGAAAAGAAAAGGTTGGTGAACCTTTAAAGATTGAGAAAAAGATAAGTTCTTCCATTCCAGTCTAGCAAACTATAATGCATGATGATGATTTGATAGAAGATGAAACTGTTCAAATTCTGAAGAGAAGAAAGATAATTGAAGAATCTAAAATAACCTCTGACACTGCTCAAGTTGTTCAGAATGAAGAACAACAAGTTACAGAAGAAACAACAAATTCTGATCAAGTTGATTTGAAAAAGATGACAATTGCTGATAAGAAGAAGCTGTTATGGAATAAAGCTACTCCAGTTGTACCAAAATCCAATCTTATGATTAATCAACTCGCAATGTTTGGGTTAAGAGCCAAGCAACCTAGAAATAGAGCTGGATTAGGTTCTGATGAAGGGAAGATATAAACAGGAGTAGAAGTTACTCTAAGAGATCCTTTCATGTTGACAAACAAACCATACGAACAAATCAAACAAAAGCACCTTGACAAAGTGTCTGCTCAAATTGTGATAGATGCTCATGATAAGGAAAATCTAAAGGAGAAATTGATTTTATTTCTCAATGATGGACTAACTTACAGACTAGCTGATACTGATGTGCTAAAGAAATCTGTCAGAGAACTTCAACATATTCACTATCTTCTGGAAGTAAAATCTGATGTTACAAGAAGATGGTCAGAATACATTTTGAAGGCTATAAGATATCTACTTAGAATCTCTGGTACAAAGACTTCTCGGTATATACCAATGATTACTGAAGATGATGGAAGAGAAATTCCTATGCTGAAGAATTCTGCTAAGGTGGAAGTTATTCTGAAAGGAAGATGCTTATGTTATAATGAAAACTCTTCACATCCTAGAGTTATCAGACTTAGTGATGGACTTGAAAGAACATCAATTCAAGCTCTCAGAACAGCCATTTATCAAATTGGTGATAGTAAAGATGAAGAACTGATGCAGGTCAAAGCACAGTTAGTTGAAGTTCTGAGAAAAGGTGAAGATAAGCTGGTAAAAGATTTTGTTAAGAATCATTATGGATTCAGATTGATCCATTGATACTGGTAAAGCTACAAGGACTGTAAGTTGTAGTTAATAGTCTTATTAAACTCTTATTGCATTTGAACTTAAATGTTTTTAACATCATCAAATCTATTAACTTGTATATTTTTGCACAATCTACAAGTTGAGGGAGATTGTTAGATATATTTGTGATGTCATGTCTAATATGTTTCATGTTTAGTTTTCAGATCTTAACAAACAGGAAATATCAGTACTTACTAGAATCAGTACTTACTGGAAGTCAGAACTTAAGGATATCAGAACTTAGATTATCAGAAGATAAATATCAGAAGATAGATATCATAACTTATGTGCGGGAAGACTTACAGTTAAGGAAGGAAGCTGATTTACAGGAAAGAAGATCAAGACTAATACAAAAGAAGATATGCATGGAAAGAGTTAGAGGACTGAAAGAATTGTATAAGATATCTGATTGATATATTTTAGGAGACAGAATTATATGTTAGATATATTTGATAATGTCATATCTAATATGATTTATGTTTAGTTTATCAGATCTTACTTAAACAGGACAAATCAGTACTTAACTGAAATCAGCACTTATACTGAAGTCAGAACTTAAGTCATCAGTACTTAAGGTTTAGGAGATATTTATCAGAAGATAAAATCAGGACTTAAAGGAAATATTCAGATAAGGAAGGCAGCTGATTTACAGGAAGAGAAGATCTAGACAAACGTAAGAAGAGATATGCATGAAGAAGGAATTCCGTGAAGAATGGAATACTTGGAAGAAAAGATATCTGATTGATATATTTTAGGAAGCAGAATTATATTTCATATCAATTAGCGATTATCTTGTAACTGTGTAGTATATAAACACAAACATAGGGTTTACACTATAAGCGTTATCATTATCGAGAAGATTATTCATTGTAACCCTAGCAGCTCTCGAGATATTTGTTCATCACTGAGAGAGGTCAGTTCCATACTGTAACAGAGTTTATTGTTTTGAATAAAGTTTGTTTTCTGTTACTTGAGTTATTAGAGTTCGATTTGATTGTGCTATACACTGTATTCACCCCCCTCTACAGTGTTTGTGTGACCTAACAAGTGGTATCAGAGCATATCTGTTAACACACAAACATTTTAAGATCCAAAAACAATCATGTCTGAAGTTGAAATTCCAACTAAGCCCACAAAACTGAAGAACCTCCAAAGACACAAATCCATAGCCGATATGAGGCTATTAGAGTTCCCATATTGAGACCATCTGAATATCCCATATGGAAGGTGAGGATGACCATGTTTCTGGAAGCTACAGATCCAGAATATCTTGATAGAATCAAGGAAGGGCCTCACAAACCAACCAAGCTCGCTGTTGCAGTTGCAGGTAAAGCAGCAAAGTCAGTACCAAAGGAGAAGAGTGACTACACTGCTGAATATATCACATCAATTGCTAAGGATGCTAAGGTACGACACTTACTGCATAGTGCCATTGATAATGTAATGTCAAATAGGGTAATAAACTGCAAGACTGCAAAGGAGATATGGGATGCCTTGGAAACAAGATGTCAGGGAACTGATATTATTAAGAAGAACAGGAAGACAATACTCACTCAAGAGTATGAACACTTTGACTCAAAGGCTAATGAGTCATTGACTGATTTATATGATAGATTTGTCAAACTCTTGAATGATTTGTCACTGGTTGATAAGGAGTGTGATCTTGAAGATTCAAACCTTAAATTCCTGTTGGCTCTTCCTGAAAGCTGGGATTTGAAGGCAACAACAATAAGAGACAACTATAATCGTGATGAAACGACTCTTGATGAAATTTATGGGATTCTCAAGACTCGTGAACTTGAGATGGAACAAAGAAGCAAGAGGAAAGGAGGAAAGTCAAGGACAGTTGCTCTTAAGGCTGAAGAAGAATCCCCCGAGGCAGCTATCTCAAGGAAAGGCAAGGGTAAAGCTCTCTTCACAAAGTCTGATACTGAGTCATCAAGTTCTGATAGTGATGATGACTCAGAATCTGAAAGCTTGCCTGAGACGGATGCTGATGAAGAGATGATGAAGTTGTGTGCCCTTATGGTGAAAGGAATCACAAAGATTGCATACAGGAAGTTCAGGAAGGGAAAGAAGTTTTCCAGGAAAGGTGCAAGTTCTGATAAGAAGAATTTCAGAAAATCTGAGGGCAAAGGAGGAAAGTCTGTTAGAGGAGATTATACAAATGTCAAATGCTACAACTGTGGTGAGAAATGCCACATATCTCCTAATTGCAAGAAAGTGAAGAGTGACAAAGGCAAGGCTCTTGTCACAAAGAACAAAAGCTGGACAGACACCTCAGATTCTGAAAGTGGGGAGAATTATGCCTTGATGGCAAATGCTGATATGGCAAGTGCTGAAAGCAGTTCTGAAGTTGTTGAGTTAAAGGTACCTCAAACTACTTATGCCTTTCATACTGATGATATTAATGAGTTGAGAAGATATCTTAAAACCATGTTCATTAGCTATAGAGATCAAACTTTAACATGTGAAAGATTAACTTCTGAAAATCTTACTTGCAAAAAGAGGAATGATTATTTAGAAAAAGAGTTAGTCATGTTCCATCAAACTCAGAAAGATAGAGATGATATTTTCTATGTTAGGGATGAATTAATTAAAATGAATGAATCTCTAAAAGCTGAGTTAGGAAAGGAAAGAGAGATTATCAGGACTTGGACTAACTCTGGCAGAACAACTCAGAATTTGTTAAGTAGTGAAAACTGGAAAGAGGGCTTAGGTTATGGAGAGGATAAGAATGATAAAGGAACTGTAGATATTAAGCCTATAGTTGTTAAACAAAAGCCAACGTTAAAACCTGTTAAGTTTGTAGCTGTAAAGTCTGATACTGAGAAATCAGAAGTTAAAAAGGAATTAACTTCTGACAAACTAAAACAGGAAAAGACAACTGAAGTAAACGTAGGCTTAATGATAAAGAAGCAGCTTTAGCATAAGCTGAAAGATGTTAAGAATGCAAACAAGGTAAAATCACCTAGGAAAAATAGGAATGGAAAGGAAGGTGTGAATAAAAGCAATGATTATAAGCCTGTTCCTGATGCTCCTAGAAAAACGTGTCATAACTTTGTAAGTTCTAACCATCTGGCTTCTTTTTGTAGGAAGAATAATAAAATAAACTCCTTACCTTCAAAGTCAGGAGTTAAGAGTCAGTCTGTTAGATATAAGCCATAAAATCCTTGTTTTCATTGTGGTAGTTTATGGCATTCCATTTATACTTGTAAGGAGTATCATAGTTTGTACTATGATTATTATCAAATAAAACCTTCTTTAAAGAAAGTTATCATTGTTCCTTCTAGTGTAAGTTCTGATTCAAAGTCTGATAGTGTAAATTCTGATAAGAAAAATGTTAACATAAACTCTGATGCTAAATCCGCTGCAAATGTTAACAAACTTAATAAGGCCAAAGGATCCAAGCAAGTTTGGGTCCTTAAAACTAATCATTAGTGGTCTTTGTGATTGCAGGGCAACAGGAAAAACATCCTAGTTCTGGACAGTGGATGTTCTGGACATATGACTGGAAATAAAGCCCTGCTATCAGACTTTGTGGAGAAGGCTGGCCCAAATGTTTCTTATGGAGATGGCAAAATTGGAAAAACATTGGGATATGGAAATATCAATCTTGGGAATGTCATCATTAAAGAAGTAGCTCTAGTCTCAGGACTTAAACACAATCTGCTGAGTGTTAGTCAAATCTGTGATAGAGGTTATTATGTGGATTTCTTTGAAGAACACTGTGAAGTTGTAAGTAAATCTACAGGAAAAGTTGTTCTGAAAGGATACAAGCGTGGTAACATTTATGAAGCCAAGCTTTCAACAAGTACTGATGGTTCTGCAATCTGTCTGATGAGTAGAACATCAATTGAAGAAAGCTGGAATTGGCACAAGAAACTCTCTCATTTAAATTTCAACAATATAAATGAATTAGTCAACCAAAGTCAGTATTTGCTCCTGATGGCCTTTGTGATTCTTGTTAGAAGGCTAAACAAAGGAAATCCTCATTCAAGAGCAAGATTGAATCATCAATTCTTGAGCCTTATCACCTACTACATGTTGATCTATTTGGTCCAGTAAATGTCATGTCTATTGCAAAGAAGAAATATGCTATGGTCATAGTGGATGAGTTCACCAGATACACATGGGTGTATTTCTTGCACACAAAAAGTGAAACTGCATCTATCTTGATTGATCATGTCAGGCAACTGGATAAATTGGTCAAAGATTCTGTGAAGATAATAAGAAGTGATAATGGTACTGAGTTCAAGAATTTGATAATGGAAGAGTTCTGCAAAAATCATGGAATCAAGCAGGAATTTTCTGCTCCTGGAACTCCACAGCAAAATAGAGTTGTTGAAAGAAAGAATAGAACTCTCATTGAAGCTGCACGTACAATGCTTGATGAAGCAAAGCTTCCAACCTATTTCTGGGTTCAAGCTGTGCAGAATGCTTGTTTTATTCAGAATGCAACACACATTAACAAGCAAGGAAAGACACCATATGAGATGGTGAAGAAAAAGAAGCCAAATCTGAAGTATTTTCATGTATTTGGATGCAAATGCTTTGTTCTTAAGCCACACCCTGAACAGCTATCCAAATTTGATCTAAAAGCTGATGAAGGAATCTTTGTTGGATATCCACTTTCCACAAAAGCCTTCAGAGTCTATAACTTTAGAACAAGAGTGGTCATGGAATCTATCAATGTCTCTTTTGATGATAAGAAGATTACTGGACTTGAAGATTTCAATGATCATGATCAGCTGAGATTTGAAAATGAAGACTTAAATTCTGATACTGAAAATCCTGACAGTCTAAATCCTGATATTGCAAACTCTGATGGATTAAACTATAATGTTATTGAAACTGTGGTGACTAAGCCAAAGGAAGATGCCCCTATGCAGGGGGAGCATACTCAAGATACAATCACATCTCAAAAAGCATCAGAACATACATCTGGCTCTTCAAGTTCTGATTCGTCAAGTTCTGATTCGTCAAGTTCTGATAAGCCAAGTTCTGATAATTCTGAAAACTTAAATTCTGAAGAATCCAACTCAAAGAGCATAGTTTCAGGGGGAGCATCAGAAAATGTTGATGAAGATGGCATGGATCATGGGGGAGCATCCAGTTCTAGAGAAAACCTTCCATCGGCAAGGAAGTGGACTAAATCACATACACCTGACTTAATAATTGGAAATCCTGATGCAGGTGTCAGAACTAGAACAGCTACTTCAAGTGAATGTCTTTACAATTCTTTTCTTTCTCAGACTGAACCAAAGAAAGTGGAAGAAGCTCTTCAAGATGCTGATTGGGTGCAAGCAATGCTAGAAGAGTTAAATGAATTCGAAAGAAACAAAGTCTTGACCCTAGTGCCAAGACCAAAGAACAGATCTGTTGTTGGTACAAAGTGGTATTCAGAAACAAAACTGATAGTGATGGCATAATTACAAGGAATAAGGCAAGGTTGATTGCAAACGGATATTCTCAACAGGAGGGAATTGATTATGATGAAACATTTGCACCAGTTTCTAGATTGGAAGTCATAAGGATATTTTTGGCTTATGCTGCTCACAAAAAGTTTACTGTCTTTCAAATGGATGTGAAAAGTGCTTTTCTCAATGGAGAATTGGAGGAGGAAGTATATGTTAAACAACCTCCAGGCTTTGTAGATCCCAAATATCCTAATCATGTCTACAGGCTTGATAAAGCACTTTATGGCCTTAAGCAAGCTCCAAGAGCATGGTATGAGACATTAGCTCAGTTTCTTCTGGAAAGTGGATTTAACAGAGGAACTATAGACAAAACACTGCTCTACCTCAACCATGGAAAGGACTTACTTCTGGTTCAGATATAGGTTGATGATATCTTTGGTTCTACAAATGACAGACTTTGCAAGAAGTTTGCCAAACTGATGCAGTCAAGATATCAAATGAGTATGATGGGGGAACTTAGCTATTTTCTGGGCCTTCAAGTCAAGAAGAATGAAAAAGGCACTTTTATTTGTCAAACCAAGTACACCAGAAATTTGCTGAAGAAATTTGGAATGCAAGATTGTTCAAGTGCATCCACTCCCATGGCCACTGCAACAAAACTGTATAAGGATACTGGTAAATCAGTAGATATTACTGATTATAGAGGTATGATTGGCTCTCTACTCTATCTAACTACTAGTAGACCTGATATCATGTATGCTACCTGTCTTTGTGCAAGATTTCAAGCAGATCCAAGAGAACCTCACTTAACAGCTGTGAAAAGAATTTTCAAGTATCTTAATGGAACAGCTAATCTGGGATTATGGTATCCCAGAGAATCAGATTTTAAACTAATAGGTTACCCAGATGCAGGTTTTGCAGGTCGCAAAATTGACAGGAAAAGCACAAGTGGAAGTTGCCAATTTCTTGAAGGCAGATTGGTTTCTTGGTTTAGTAAGAAACAAAAGTCAATTTCCACATCAACTGCAGAAGCAGAGTACATTGCTGCAGGAAGCTGTTGTGCACAGATTCTTTGGATGAAGAATCAGTTACTGGATTATGGGCTAACTTATTTTAAAATCCCTATTTACTGTGATAATCAAAGTGCTATTTCTATGATAGGTAATCCAGTTCAATACTTAATGACAAAGCACATCAGCATTAGGTACACTTCATAAGGGAACATGTGGATGAAGGTACAGTGGAATTGCACTTTGTTCCAACAGATCAACAACTAGCAGATATCTTCACAAAACCACTATGTGAAGCTACTTTTACAAGATTGGTAAATGAACTTGGAATGGTTTCAGGTTCTTTCTCTAAATCTGATTAGCTCTTGTTCTGATGCATCAGACTTTATGATCAGTATTTACAGAAATTACTCTTTTTGTATTCTGTGCTTGATTGAAAATTGTTTAAGTACTGATTGTTGTCTGATGTGAATTTCTAAACTCTGATAGTGATATGACTGTTTATGTGACTATTCAATCCTATGAGGATAACTATGCTAGATGTTGACCTAGTAGTCTTTAATATACTAGAGATCCCACATTAGAAGTAATTATTTATGTGGAAATCTATTGACACAAGCAAATTTTGATATTGAGCTTAGTCAAGTTTACTTTGTCTATTTTATTACTAAGTCAAAAACTAGAATAATGCATCTCATCTGTTAAGTTCTGATGTTAATAAATCTGTTGAATGTACTAAGTGCTGATAAACCTCACTTATCAAAAGAAAAAGGAAAAGAAACAAGGAATAAAAATCAGGTACTCCTTTGAGATCTAGAGTAAAAATGTGGAAGGGACGACCCAAGTGCATTGCTGGTATTAAGTAATATGCATCAGAAAAAGCAAAAATAAATATTTTTCTTGGTGACTTTTCACACTCTATGATTACTGGAGAAATACTATGATAATAGCATAAATTCTGATAAGCAGTCGTAACTCACTTACACTGAGAAGCCACTGTAAAATGGAATTTCAAAAGATGCATAAAATAAGCACAACAACAGTTGAGATGGACTCATACATGAACTCATTCAAAAGTAGGCTTCGGAATAATGACAGATTTTAAGTAAAGTTCTAAGTTATGCCTTATTTCTAAGATGTACTGAAGTGAATCAGACTTTACTCTTTGTCTGATATTTTGCTTAATGCACACACTTACACTCCATATGAATGATGAAAATTACTGTGGCGTTCAATGTTGTTTTAGATGAACCGTTTATGTGTCAAATTGCATAAATTCTGAGGACAAGTTCTAATGGAAGTTCTGATGATTAAGTTCTGAAGAATCAACATCAGAATTTGTGTGAAGAATTACGGAGATAGGCATTCACTTTTTGAGTTAAGAAATCATGTTCTGATGACTGTTAAGTTCTGATATAAGTCTAAGTGCTGATATTAAATTCTGATTCTTTACTTGACTTATTTGTGGTTAAAATCTGCAACAGTCTTATTTTAATTCAGAATATGTTTGGGTGAAATATTAACAGTCAATATAATTAGGGTTAGTGGAACACGTCCACGCACAGTAATATTTACTTGTTTCTTGAGCGCATTAAACCCTGTTTTACACTTTCAATGACTATTTTTCTTCTTCCCAGTCTAGGGAGACGAGGTAGAATTATTTCTACCTATCCGCATTAAATTATCCTCGCGTCTCCTGGCATTCTATTTCCTATATAAACCATCACCTCACATCAGCCTACACATCATTTCTTTTCTCACATACTCACTATCTCTTCCTTCATACCAACACAATCATGGTTAACTACAATATGTTTTTAAACTATGAGACCTTCAACATGGAGTTGAGCTGTGAGGACTGGCAGCAGGAATGGCACGTAACTGTCATTCCTGATGAGATTTGGGACTCGGTTCCCCAGGAGGTTTTCACACACCTCCTGTTCTTTTACATGGACTACCATTGCCATCTGGAGTGATTGGAAGAAGAAAGGCTGGAAGCTCTCCGCCAACAAGAGTGAATCATTCGACTCGCTATTATTTTTGTAGAGAGTCGGAAGAAGAAATAAATTTGTTTTCTTCTTCCTGTTTTTCTTCATCGTCAGCTTTGTCCGGCTTCTTAGCCAAGGACAAAAGTTGTTGATGTTAGGTTTAGTAGCTTAGGACAGTCTTGTAATGTTCTGATGTAAATTTCAATTTCATGAATGTATTCTCTTAATATATTAATGGAATTTTATATTTTTACAAGATTTTGTCTCTGAGATGTTTTGCAATTCTATTGCATTGTTAAATCCTGATATATCCATATTCTAATGACCATTTTAATTGCTGATATAAATTAAGTTCTGATTCTGAAATGTCGATACTTGTTTACTTGCTTTATTTTTTGGTCATTCTCACACTTAATATTTTTCCAGAAAATGGGTTTGGCTGTAAAAATGATTAAAAAAATGGGAACAGTTTAAATTTTGAATTAAAACTGACTTACCTCAATTAATGGGATTACTTGGTAAGTGGAACGGTTTTTTCCTTGAAAAACTGCATGTGATAAGTAATGATTACTGTTTTCCCGTGCCCATTAACTATTCATTATTGCTGTATGTCTGACAGGTATCCAACGGTTATTTTTTTTAACCATGTATAAGTAAGAGAGAGAGAAGATTATACAATTTTTTATTTACTTTTACACTTTATCTCTCTTTCTTTACTTTTACTCTCTCTCATCTCCTGACGTTAGTTTTCATACAGACATTTTATCAAATACCTTACAGGCAACCCTAATTCTCAACTTTTTCTCATGGCACCTAAGGATTTGATCATAGATGGAGGCAAGTTCGTTCCCAACAACTATGCTGCAATCCTAAATTATGATGAAGCTCCATCTGAGTTACATTTTATGCAAGATCTTCTTGCACACAGTGAAATTGGGTATGCATTGACCCAGCCTTCAGTCTTTTCAAGCCAACAAGTTCTGACGTTTTGGCGGACTGTGCATTTTGATAATGGTGGTGCAACTAGTACTCCCAGCATTGTTTTTGAAGACAATGATGATGAGTATGTGGTAACTCCTGGAACAGTTCTCAAGGCTTTACATTTACCAGAAGGCTGCATTTTCTCAACACCGAAGGAACCAGCTCTACAACAGCTCATGGCCAATTTGGGGTATGAGCAGAGTTTGGCGAAGCTTGGACAGTTGAAACGAGCACATATCAGAAAGGAATGGAACTTTTTCTTCGACTGCATCACTAAAGCCTTCGGGAATAAGTGTTCCAACTTTGATGCCATTCCAATAATGAGTCAGCACATCGGGTATGCTATTATTAACCAAACTCATTTTGATTTTGCAAGTGTTGTGCTAGGTTTTATAGGGGATAGGATGACATATGATAGGAATGTTGTCTACTTTGCTTGATTCTGTCAGCTTATATATAATCTCTATTGTGCTGATGAACCTCAACCTACCACTGACTTACTTCCACCCTTTAAACTTTCAAAATGGGCTTTTAATGACTTGGTAAATGCTGACCTTAAGAAAATGGTGGTTAGACCTTTACAGATTCCTCAGTCTGTAAAACAGATCCTGGTAAATGCTGATCCTCAAACCTATAGATCTGTTTATCCTGATGTTCAACCTACCACCACATCCCAAACACCACACCAACCATCAGAACATACCACACATACATCTATACCTCAACCCTCTCTCAGAACATATCTCAAAACTTATCTCACACCTTCACAGACAGCTCAACCTTCATCCTCAGCACCTACTGTGAAGCCTTCATATTCCAAGCCCAAAAGGAAAAAGACACCAACCATCAGAACATACCACACATACATCTATACCTCAACCCTCTCTCAGAACATATCTCAAAACTTATCTCACACCTTCACAGACAGCTCAACCTTCATCCTCAGCACCTACTGTGAAGCCTTCATATTCCAAGCCCAAAAGGAAAAAGACTGTTCCTCAGACACCACAGAAGAGAAGGAGGATTGTTCTGAGAGATGAGTCAGACAGTGAGGAACAGGTTTCTGTATCAGAACCTGTTGTTAAAGAAGCTGAGAAGGTCCCTTCTCAGAAGGATTCTGGAATTGGGGGATTTAAGCTTCTCAAAAGGCTTAGAAGAATGACTTCTGCTGAACCTCCCAAGGAATCCCCACCTTCAAAGAGATACAAGAAACAGAGAGCTAAAAGGCCAGCTTCAGATGATGAGGAAGCAGCAGCTAAGGAAGGAGATCAGGAATCTCTGATCTCAAAAGAACCAGAATTTGCTGAAGCTACTGCATCTCTCTCTTCATTGTCCCCAACTCAGGAAGCTGCTACAGATAAGGCAAACACACCATCTGTGTCTCCTGTATATGAAACTGTATCTCCTGTAGACCTAGGCACAAGTGCTGAAATTGATATTCACAACCTGGTTGTGCCTGAGGATCTCTACTTAGAAGCTCCAACAGCAATTAATCCATCAACAACACATTTTCCTGATGCTGCTCAAACTCCAAAATTGTCTACAACACCTTCTCGGCATCTAGATGATGATGATCAGAATATAGGTGAGCATCAGGATATGGTTGTTGATCAGAACTTGGAAACAGATCAGCACTTAGAGGATGATGCTGAAGCCTCAATTGCTTCTCATACTGTTATTTTATCAGAAAATGCTGATTTTGTCAGTTCTGATGCTTCAAATGCTGATGATATTGGTGATGCTGCTATTAATGCAGATGCTGATGAAGTTGATCCTTCAGGACATGCATCTCAACAAACTGTTCATAAATCTGAACTAGTTAAGAAGTTTGTTACAAGAGCAGCACCAGTACCTTGGAGTGAAACTCCTAGAGGACAGGAGTGGACTAAGGAATGGAACTCGGTTAACTTTGTTACATCTGCAAAGATTCTTGCTGAGCACTTGGCAAAAGCTGATGAAATGTTAATTAATGATGATTTCAAGACACAGCTTTGAGTCACTGCATTGAGTACTAGACATCTTCAAGGTCTCCATTCAACAACTCATGCAGAGTTACATAAAATTCAAGAAGAATTGCTCAAGCAAGAAACGACTCAGAAACTGGATAAGAAAAAAAAATCCAACCTACCTTTGACAGAGTTGCTTACATTGAGAAGACCCAAGAGAAGCAACAGTCTCAGATTGATGATATTTTGAAAAATCAAGCTTATCAGCAATCTCAACTCGATGAAATCCAAGCCTCAGTGAAATTGCTTGTCTCTCTTCTCTTACCTGCTGATGCCAAAAAGGGGGAGAAAGTAATTAAGTCCAAATGCAAAACTGTTAAGACACTGAAGGGGAAGGATGATGAAAAAGATGACCAGGGAAACTCTCGAATGGGTGGAGGTCATGGTCAAGGTAGAAGTTTCTCATCAAGAAGAGCTGAAATTACAAGTCACATGACAAGTTTTGATGCTGGAAAAAGAATTACTTCTGCTACTGGTAAAAGGATAAGTTCTGATGAACTTTTGGATCTTGATGAAGAAATATCAAGACAGTTATTTCTGAAAGAAAATCCAGGAATGGACTTGGAAAGTCTGATGGAAGAAGAAACTAGAATTAAGTCAGAAAAAGTCAATTCTAAATCTGAAGCTTCTGTTGGTAAAAAGAAACTTCCAAAGGCCAAAGGCATTGTGATAAAAAAAGAACAAATCTTAAAGCAACCAAGGCTAAATCATAAATCCTGAACCTATCACGGTTTATGTGCCTCCTGTGGATGAAGAAATTACTGTTGAAGATGCTGATCTTGCTCTGACTTCAAGAAAAATTTCTAAGACAACCTCTGACATGGCTCAAGTTGTTCAGAGTAAAGATATAGTTAGTTCTGATATTTCAAAGAAGCAAGTAACCTCTAACATAGCTCAAGTTAACTTGATATCAGAAGATAAATCAAAGGAAATATCTTACATTGCTCATGTTAAACCTTCAAAGATACTCCTACCAGGATTCACCAAAGCCAAAAAGACTCAACCTTTGAAGACTACTGTAAGTGGTTTTGAAGCAAGAGTGGTGGTTTTGAAGCAAGAGTGGTTACTAGAAAGGAAGCAAGAGATAAATCTGGATTGGGTAGTGCTGATGAAAGAAGAATACAGAACACAACCAATGATCCAACTTCTTTAAGTTAACCAGGTATTGGAGCAACTCCTAAAAGATTGAATCAACTAGAATCTGTACAGATGGTTTACCATACCTACTTGAGAGAACACATCTTGTTGTACTTCATGACAGATGGTAGGGTTTATCATATAAGGGAAAATGCCATTCCACTGAAGTATTTTGAAGAATTGGAACATGTATTATTCTTACTTCAAGTGAATGACAAAATAACATAAAGTGCTGCAAACTATTTGAAGAGTCAAATTCAGAAACAGAAAAGGCTTTATTCTGTTAAGTCTGACAGCATATATCTTCCAAAATATAAAGATCACGACGGTGATATTGTTGAGATGAAGCCTAACTCTGCTAAGATTATAACTACCTTTCTGGGTTACAAGGCTGTGGAAATCAATCTTGAGTCTGACAAGGCATATTTGATCAGACTGGATTAGGACATAAGAAAAACTAAAATTAATAATCTCAGGGCGGCAATCTTTCAAACTGGTGAAGATTCTGCAGAACTTAAAGATGCTAAAAGGAGGATGATTGATGAACTCAGATATGTTGAGAAATGTTTGTTAAAGAACTATCTCAGAACAACTCCTGACATCAGAGAGATCAGAAAGTGAAGCCAAGTCAAGAACTATAACTACTCAAATTCTGATATTTATACAGACTGAAGTTATTATCAGAAGTTAAAGTTGGTAAAGCTTTAAGGACTGTAAGTTATAGTTATCTAGTCAAATTCTCATGCATTTGTACTTAATGTTTTTGACATCATCAAATATCTGTTAAACTTGTATATTATGCTAATTTATAAGTTAAGGGAGATTGTTAGATATATTTGATAATGTCATGTCTAATATGATTTATGTTTAGTTTTTTAGATCTTACTTAAACAGGACAAATCAGTACTTAACTGAAATCAGCACTTATACTGAAGTCAGAACTTAAGTCATCAGTACTTAAGGTTCAGGAGATATTTATCAGAAGATAATATCAGGACTTAAAGGAAATATTCAGATAAGGAAGGCAGCTGATTTACAGGAAGAGAAGATCTGGACAAACGTAAGAAGAGATATGCATGAAGAAGGAATTCCGTGAAGAATGGAATACTTGGAAGAAAAGATATCTGATTGATATATTTTAGGAAGCAGAATTATATTCCATATCAATTAGCGATTATCTTGTAACTGTGTAGTATATAAACACATACATAGGGTTTACACTATAAGTGTTATCATTATCGAGAAGATTATTCATTGTAACCCTAACAGCTCTCGTGATATTTGTTCATCACTGAGAGAGGACAGTTCCATACTGTAACAGAGTTTATTGTTTTGAATAAAGTTTGTTTTCTGTTACTTGAGTTATTAGAGTTCAATTTGATTGTGCTATACACTGTATTCACCCCCCTCTACAGTGTGTGTGACCTAACATTATATTTCATATCGATTAGAAGTTATCTTGTAACTATGTACTATATAAACATAGACATAGGTTTACAGTATATGTGTTATCATTATCGAGAAGATCATACATTGTAACCTAGCAGCTCTCGTGATATTTGTTCATCACTGAGAGAGAACAGTTCCATTGTAACAGAGTTTATTATATTGAATATATCTGTTTACTGTTACTTGTGTTCGAAATCGATTTGATTGTATTCTACACTGTATTCAACCCCCTTCTACAGTGTTGTGTGACCTAACATGATTCAATTCCAACAAATAAACAAGTATGATCATGATCTAGTTCAAACGCAATCCTATAAGACTTGTGAATTTTTTTTCTGGCATGCAAATCAATTAATTAAGACTTAAACAACCCTCTATTCGACATCACCACACTCAAATTAACATCAATAAATCAATCAGAAACAACTCAACCTACGGGATCATGTTACATGCATGCAAATGCAACTACATGGACTCACATAATAACATGAACACATATGCAAAATAAAAATACAAACAACTATATGAATAATCATGCAAAAATATGAATGAACTACAACTAACATGTAATATGAATCTATATGAACATAACACACACTATTAATCCTTACATTATCACACCTAAACTTAAAATTTTCAATTTCCTCATTGAAGGTAATAATAAAGATACAAGGCATACCTAGTTAGCGGGAGGATCACCCTCTTCGGGTGGAGGATCAGGTGGCCAACTAACCTCAACACCAGTGTCTCAGAAAACAGTACCGAGAGCGTGTGTCAAATCTTCAGCAAAATGTCGGTAGATGTCATGCAGGGCCTCAATATGCCGAATCAACCTTCTATACTGCGTATCACCAAGACCAAACCTATCAACTGTATGTGGTGGACGAGAGGGACCCTCTGTAAGTACAGGAGGAACCGGTCGGTCACCCTTTATATTATCATAGATATATTCCAACCCCTTGTCAGGGGTGCACCTAAAAATGTATAACTCAAATGGTCTGGTAGCGGTTTGAGCCCAAGTATGGGAGCTTCTTCAATAGACGGCTCGAGACGCTCCTGAGTAATTTTCAGCTCTGCTAACCCAAGAGAATCGAATGGCATATCCAACTTCCTCTTCCATGGAGGTGCATTCAAAACCTGCAGTTGCTCTGCTCCTTCTTCATCTTCAATAACTGATTCCCTATTAAAGATCTCTCTAAGATATCTGACTTTGGCAATTGCTCAAGCTTCAAATTCATGACAGAGTCGACCCGCTCTACTTTAAAGCACTCATCTTTATCTATGGGTAACTTTATTGCCTTTAACACATTAAAAGTGACCTTCTGATCTTAAACCTTCATCATAAGCTCTTCTTTTTGCACATCAATCATAGTTCATCCTGTAGCCAAGAATGGTATTCCCAAGATGATGGGAATCTTCTCATCTTCCTCGAAATCCAGAATTACAAAATTAGCACGGAAGATGAGTTTGTCCACCTTGACCAAGACATCCTCCACTATACCTCGTGGATAAGTGATGATCCGATCAGCCAGTTGCAAGGACATGTTTACCGGTTTTGGATCAGGCATACCAAGTTTCTTGAACACGGACAAGGGCATCAGATTGATGCTAGATCCCAAGTCACAAAAATAGTTGTCGAAAGATAAGTTTCCAATAGTGCAAGGAATAGTGAAGCTTCCAGGATCTTTAAGCTTCGGAGGCAATTTTTGTTGCAGCACAACACAACACTCTTCCGTTAGAGCAACGGTTTATAACTCCTCAAGCTTCAACTTCCGAGATAGAATATCCTTCATGAACTTAGCATATATCGACATTTATTCTAGAGCTTCTATAAAAGGTATGTTGATGTGCAATTTCTTGAAAACTTCCAAAAACTTGGCAAACTGCTTATCAAACTTATGCTTTTGAAGCCTTTTAGGAAATAGGGGAGGCGGATAGCCTTGTTTCTCCCATGTATTTTGCTCAGGAGTAGTGTTTTTAGCAGAATTTTTCTTCGTTTCCGCTTTTTCATCCTTTTTCACAACTGAATCAGCAATTTTTTCACTTTCGAAAATTGGCAAGGGCGCGGGCGCGCTTGATATGGGCGCGGGCGCGCCTGCATTATGGAATTTTTTTTAGAATCTTCGTCTTGATGATTTTGAGGGTTTGCGACCTTTCCAGACCTCAAAGTGATTGCATTAATCTGTTCTTTGACTTTCCTCTTGCCTGGATTAGGTTCTGTATCACTAGGAAGAGTTCCTTGAGGTCGACTCAGCTGTGCATGGGCAATTTGCCCTATTTGGTTCTCCAGAGTCTTAATTGAAACCGCTTGGCTTTCGCACATAAGCCTCAACTCCTCCAATTCAAATTTTTCAATAACAGATGGACCTGGACCTCCATGAGATTGTTGTTGTATCCCCTGTGGCTGAAACTGATGTCTTGGTGCAAAATGTTGCTGAAAACCAGGAGGATTGAATTGCTTGTTTCCAAACTACCGGTACGACTATTGCATTGCATTCTGATTGGTGCTCCAGCTGAAGTTCGAATGATTACAGTTGTTAGGATGGTATGTGGAAGAAACTGGCTGCAGCCTATGAAAGTTTCTCACAAACTGAGCTGATTCACAAGATATAGCATAATGCTCCGTCGCATGTGTACCTGCACACAGCTCACAAACACTGGCTATCTGATTAACTCTATAGTTGGCCAGAGAATCGATTTTCATAGCTATCACCTTTAGCTGAGCAGTGATATCCGTAGTTGTATCCACCTCAAGAATTCCTGCTATCTTGCCTTGTGGCATTCTCTAGGTTGGGTTCTGATATTCATTAACAACCATCATCTCGATCAGCTCATAAGCTTCCTCATAGCTCTTAGCCCATAAAGCTCCACTTGATGCTGTATCGAGCATAGGTCTTGATTTTGCTCCCAAACCATTATAAAAGCAATTGATCACCATCCGGTCAGGCATTCCATTAAGAGGACACTTCCTAAGCATCTCCTTATAGCGCTCCCAAGCTTCACATAAAGATTCACCTGATTGTTGCGCGAATTGAGTAAGAGCATTCCTGATTGCAGTTGTCTTTGCCATAGGGAAGAATTTAGTAATGAATTTTTGAGCAAGATCCTCCCAAGTCGTAATAGAACCAGCTGGTAGAGAATGTAACCAACTCTTCGCTTTATCCCGCAAAGAGAATGGGAAAAGTCTCAGTTTCACAGCATCCTCAGAAACATTATTAAACTTGAAGGTGTCGCAGATATCGATGAAATCCCTAATATGCATATTGGGATCTTCTGTTGGAACACCCCCAAACTGAACTGAGTTATGGACCATCTGGATCGTGCCAGGCTTAATTTCAAAAGTATTTGCCGCGATGGCTGGTCTGACAATGCTAGATTTAATGTCATTAATCTTCGGTTGAGAAAAATCCATCAAAGCCTTCGGATTCGCTGTTGGTTCTCCCATTGCAACAAAAACTTCTTCTTTAATTTTTTCCTCAGCAAAGACTTCTTCTTCAAGAACTTTTTCCTCACGAGATTGAGAACGCGTTCATATACACGCTCTCTAGAGTACCTGAAACACAATAAGTACCCTTGTAAGTAAGATATCTGAGTCAGTGAACTTTAACGACCACTGATGTCAAGCACATAAACTAAATTAAACAACGAGTCCCCGGCAGCGGCGCCGAAAACTTGTTAGGGCAAAAACACGCGCTAAAATTATACGCAAGTATACGCGTTCGCAAGTAGTATAAGATATAAGTCAAGTTCATTCCCACAGGGACTGGTTTAGATTAAGTTCAGATTATGCACCTATACAACAATGTATGATTATCACTCACTACTAAGACAAATAACAATTTGAGTTTTGATTTAACTAAAAGATTATACTAAATAACATTAACTAAGAGAATTACGATTGAATTACTTATATGAGAATAAACATGGGATTCTAACTTCATTAAATACTTCATTCAAAGTTATGCTCTTTAACCCTAGCATGTGATGGTGATGACAACTAATCAGATAACATTAAACTAGTATACGCTAACTTTCGTTATAAGTATACCCTACTATCAAACATCCACAATTAAGATAGAAGTTGAATAGACACCAATTATGCTTAGTCCCTATATATCTATAAAGATTGAAAATATAATAGTTTAAGAACAAGTTATCTATCGTGATTACATAGGGCAGATAAGATGGTTAAAATTACCTACGAATTATGCATGTCAATTCATACATAAACCTATGCTAGCATGGCAAGTTCTAAACCTCTATATTCACTGTCGCTTCAATAGAGATTAACAAACAATCTTAGATGTTATCTACGCATCAAAGAAGAATAAGCACAACCAATACTAGGATATCAGTCAATCACCACACACCAAGATATTGAAACAAATTAACTATAAAAATCTATAAGTAAATCCGTTAGAACCCCATGATAACGATTAGTTCATAACCGAACTCATCGTCATCATGGGTTCCAATGAAAGCATGGTATAAAAACTAGATCTTTATAAACTGAATAATAATCAAAAGTATGTTAACTAGAGTGTAAGGTTCAAACGAATAAGAAAACAAGCATCCAACATTAAAACTTAAGCAAAGAATCACAAGTAAAACCAAGATCTTCTTCTTCTTCATTGTATTGTGCTATTAGGTCTTCTTACTGCTCTCTCCTTCTTCTCGTTATTATTAAAAATGACCTTTTATTGATATATATAGGCTACTGGATGATCAGGACTCTCAACTTCTCAGAATTTAACTCAAATTAGGATTTTCTGACAGACAGACAGCGCGGGTGCGCGGTAGACGATGCGGGCGTGTGGGGTGAATTCCTCCTCCACGCGGGCGCGCGGAACTTCTGCCCATTTATGACTTCAATTCTTCTTTTGCTCGTAACTTGAGTTTCGTTCATCGGAATTTGATGATTCAATAGTCCACACGAAACTATCTAGATTCTCTACAACTTTAGAATGGTCTTGACTTCATAATCTGACCACTTTTCAGCATATTTCCTTGAAAAGCTCCTTTCTTTATTTAACTAATGCTTGTAATGCAAAAACACAAAAATACATCAAAAATACCAAATACTTGAGTCCAAAACACCAACTTAAGCCTGTAATGAAGCGTTCCAAGTAGATATAAAATCCACCTATCACTCATCTTGTTCTATTTCAAGCTCATAAGTTTTTAAAATTCCATACAGTCTCTCCAAAGTAAATTCTTTGTAATCTCTAGAATTTTTGAGAGAGACAATCATAGGATTCCACTCTTTTGGTAGAGATCTAAGGAACTTCAGGTTTGAATCTTTTGTTTGATAGACCCTTCCATGCAGCTTTAGTGCATTTAGTAGTTTTTAGAGTCTACTAAATATATCACTTAATGATTCACTGTCTTCACAATGAAAGTGCTCATACTGCTGGAATAGAATTTACATTTTGTTTTCCCTCAATTGTTCAATTCCATCATAAATGATCTGAATTGTATCCCAAATGTCTTTAGCATTCTTGCAATTTATGACATTGTCAAACATATCTCCATCAGGACCATTGAACATAATGTTCATAACCTTCTTGTCTTTGTGTACTTGCTCAATGTCTTCATCTGTCCATTCTGCTTTTGACTTTGGAATACTTTGCTCATTGCTCATAGCACCTTCAGTATCTGTAACAGCTCATACAAGAACATGAGGGCCTTTCTCAATGCAATCAACATACCTTTCATCTTGAGATAGAAGATATAGATGTATTATCACCTTCCAATGGTGAGAGTTGTCTTTATCCAAGAAAGGAATCTTCACTCCAACATCCTTTCTGCTCATGTTGTTAGTTGCTTTAATCTTTAAACTCTTTGTAAGTCAAGAGCTTGCTCTGCTACCAATTGTTATTCCCTAACAATCTAATAACTAGAATTATAGAAGGGGGGTTGAATGTAATTCTTGGTTTCTTTTTGATTTCAAGAACTTCTTCACTATATTATATAACTGTGATTGAATATGCTTAGTGCAGATAATATAATTTGAAGTATTCAAACCAAAAAGTAACTAAACACACAATGTTTAAAACTTTCTGGTGGATTTGTTGTTTCCACCAGAGATATATATTGCTGAAGATCTCTGTGATGCTGTAAAGCACACAGCTGCTTACAAGAGAAAATTATTGAAGAAAGAACTCGAAATTCTTGACAGATATAGCTTTTTCTATTTTTTTAGTTCTCTCTAATGCTCGACTGATATTCTCATTACTTCATTCTACTTTCTACTTCTTGGTTTATATATTACCAAGTTACATGTCAGAAAGACAAAAAAATAAAACAATACTTTCTATGTCTAATCACATGTTTCTTCATTCCTCTATCCAGCATCTTTGCATTTCTCCAAATTAGCATGGAAATGGAAATGCTCCTTGATCTTCATAATCCTGGTTATAGGCCGCCACATTTCTTTTGTGTATAATCAACCCATGTGACTGTCAAGTCACTATCAACTCCAATTTAAAATTTGTCATCCGTCGAGACTCAGTTGGATCATCCATCGAAATATGACTTGGGTCATTCATCGAAGCCTTTTGAAGAACATTCGTTGAAAGTATCTTCATGGCAGTTAACTCTATTTCACTTATGCACGATTACAACGCATCTAATATTTACAATTAGCCAACCTATCTTGCATATCAATCTAGTAGTCAACATAACTTAGAATATCCTGCAACTTTTAATTCTTTAAGGCATTAAAATACACGGGAATGTGCTACACAGACTTATTAATACATAAGCTACTCTTTCATCGGATGATTGTTAGGCTCATCCGTCGAAATCTACAAACACTTAAACAAATCTACTAAGGTGTTTTGACAACTTATCATCAAGCCTACAATATATTCCTAACACTACATTACACACAGAATGCAAGATCATCCTCAAAGAGTTACAGTCTATGTGCTCGCAAAGAAATCTTCACTAATGCTTGATCAACTCCACACTGTTCATAATATCCACTGGCTGGACATGTTGTTGCAAAAACTGGAGATTCCACCTCCTACAAATCTCTTATAGATTCTTGCTTGAGACAAAGTCAGAAGAAGACTTGAAAATTTAAAAGAGCTCATTAATGAAGAAAAGCCTGACAATGTCTCTCATCAACAATCTACACAAGCTCCAGAGTTAAAGAAGAGAGTTTCTAAGAGAAAAACTACACAGCCAGAATACACTCAAGAAGAAGAAGGAAGCCAAAGCAAGAAGCCTAAGAAGTCAAAAACTAAGAAGACATAGTTTATTTGTTCAGTCTAGAGGAATATTTATTTTTCTTGTACCTGCATTTAAGAAATCTGGAATTGTATATGTGATCCAGAATGTATTGAATATTTTTCATGTTTTTCATAATCACTTTTTCTTTACTAGCACTTCTTGTACTTGCATTTAAGAAATATGAAATTGTATATATGATTAAAAATGTACTTAATATTTTTTCATGCTTTCCATAATTACTTTTTCTTTACTTGTCAGTTGAGTTATCCTTTAAGGATTTGCTTGTCAAACGTTTATAATCAAATATGTGGAGATTGTAAAGCATAATTTAACATAACATGTAACCGAGGGAATATAACTCAACAGGAAAAAGAAACAGGTAAATAAAATTAATTTTGAAGCACAGGAATCCAGAAGACGAAGATTGGATAAATACAAAAAATCAAAAAAATGGAATTAATGCACTAAGTCTGTAACCAGGCCATGAAAAGAAGTTCATTAATATGTTCAAGCCTCTCTGAAGAATAAAAGATCGAAGGACTGATTGACAAGGAAATGCACGGATTTACATGATTAATGATCTCAGGATTCTAGTGGACAAATATCTAGAAGCTATAAAAGGCAGACATCAACTGAATAATTAAAGAGTACAAAAAGAAATAGTTCAATGCTAGTCATTTGTGAACCAGACCAATGCACTAAACTTCAAATAATCAAGAAATATTTCTTTAAGTTAAGATTAGAAGAATTATGTTGAAGACAAGACTTGGTTTGAAAAGAATGAAGAACTAAAAAGAAATGGATAAGGCAATTTATTTTAAAAAGAAATTGCAAGAGCCCTATTCGTTTCAGGCCCAAAGGCCCAAATTTATAAAGGTTCAAGTCTACTAATCGACAAAGTTGAAAAAAAGAAATATTACTAATCAACCGGTTAAATTGTCGATATATATATATATATATATATTTACTAATCGACAAATATTGTCGAATTCTGGAAATTAATAATGTCGATTTCCCTGTCAATTTCTAGCATTCAGACAGTCGATTTGTAAAACAAGGATGCAGCTTTGAGTTGTCTATTGGTAGATTTTACCCTGTCGATTTGTAGATTTTATCCTGTCAATTTATAGAAGAGAGAGGGAGCAAAATCTTTGGAATGGTTGGCTAGAATGATGCCACATGTCCAATGTTGTGAAGCTTACACTAAAAGAGGCATAAGTGAATTAAATTCAGTAATTCATCTTCTCAGCAACCAACTTTATTTTACGAAACTCCATTGAAGGCCATATTTATTAAGCTTCTAAATATATTGTTATGTTGTTGAATTTGTTGTAGCTAATCATTATTGATTAGAGTGTAACAACCTAAAGGTTTATATTAATAAAACAATGTATTCCTCGAATTGTTTTGCGCTTGTTTTTTATTCCATACTTAACGAAGAACATAAAATGAATCAAAAGAATTTAATGGTATCATATTCAACCCCCCTTTGATGATACTTTGGGACTAACGGAGGGAAACTTCTTTCTGATGTAGACCATGACTCTAATGATGGAATGTACCCTATTAGTTGGGCAATTGTTAAGGCAAAAAACACAGATAGTTGAAACTAGTTTCTCACTTTATTAGCTGAAGATTTTGGTGTGGTGAACTCTGCATCATGGACCTTCATCTCAGACAGGCAAAAGGTAAATTTTTCTTTAGATTTATACCTCCTAAACATGTGAACTTTTTTTAAAGAATTTCAACTTTTCTGCGGGGTTTGATCAATGCATTATGTAATGTGGTGCCTAATGCAGAACACATATTTTGTGTAATGTATCTTTAGAAGAATATGGTGAAAGATCAAAAAGGTGTTATATTAAGAAAGCGATTATGGTTGGATGCATGGGCCACAACTGACTTTATGTTCATAAAACATATGGAGGAACTGAAAAATGTAGGATTTTATGACATATTATACACTAAAATATTATTTTCATTTAAAATATTGTAATTAGTGTTAACATTACATAGCTTTTCAAAAAATGTTACAATTGGTTGATGGACAAACCTACCTCATTGTGGACTAAAAGTGCATTTAGGATCTTTTATTTATCTGATATATTTGTGAACAACCACTGTGAGGTGTTCAACAATAGCATCGGTCCATATAGAGATCTTCCCATTATTGGACTGCTACAAGGTTTACATTAAAGTGTTATGGTTAGGATTCAAACTAGAATGGATAAAATGTTAAAAACTTACTTCCTCAATACTATATGTCGAGGTGTCATGAGAAAGGTTAACAAATAAGCACATTTTTACAGCGTGATGTCAACTGCTATTTTATTGGACTGGTAAATTTTGATCTTATTTATATTATGTGTTAGGGCAATGTCGTATATTAGAGATTGCATGATCCAATGATCATGAGACTCTACTTATTTGATCATTACTGAAGGTGGTCATGAAATGATAATTGACATGGAAAATCACACTTGTGCATGAAGAAAATAATAATTAACTTGCCTCCCATGTAATCATGCTTATGCATGTATAAGGTGGAGTAATTTGGAATAATCTCAGCACATTGACAAGACCTACACTAAAGTAATGTTCTTGTCATGCTACACACATACCATTCAGTCAATAAATTCTGAGCAATACTGGGAAATACATCAAATATTGTTATATTACCACATATACTTCAAATTGAACCTGGTAAACTTTAAAAGAAAAGGGACACCAAAAATGACATTTCCCCAGATGTTGGTCAAACCAAACTAGTGAGGAGGTATACTATAGTTAATTGCATGTATTGTGGAGAAACAAAACACAATTCAAGGAGTTGCCCTGTAAAGGTTAAAATTTAAGTGTTTTGATATTATTTTTCTTGGTATTTTATTGGTAAATTTTAATAATTTTGCTATTATGTTGCTTGATTTTTTGGTAAATTTGTAATTATCCTGCTATTAATTTTCTTGGTTTTATGCGTATTATCTTGTATCGTGCTTGCAGATATTGAAAAAAGACCAGCAAGGTGGTGCATCTTCTACTAGTGGTGTTACTAGTGCTACCACTGCTATTAATGCACCTGAAGAGGCTCCTGTAAAAAAAAAATCAAAAGTTGTAGAGGGAGCAAAACAAACCAATGCTGGGAAAAAAATCAACTTCCAATACATCTAAAGTGATGGATGTTTATATTCCATCCTCTACAAACATTGCAACAGCTATTTTTGCCAACAATGTCATCTCTTGTGATGGTGGCCTTGTGGAGCTTAGTGTCCCATTTTCTTCATTAAGCCACTCTTGGTTGCTGAGAAGATGGCTCTTGCTTAAAAATATAGTTTGTTCACTAGGTTGTTGAATATTTTGGCCATGTATAATGTCATATATGATTATTAAATAAATGTCCATTTGAATTACATTAAGACTAAATGAACACAAAAACTAACATACATTAATTGGTAGAACTATTATAAACCAAATTTTATTACATTCATAAGCTTAAATTAGTACAACATTTACAACATAAGCATATCATTCATACATTGTTGTCATTAAAGTTGCTGCTACTAGCTTTGTTTAAAACATAACCAATATAAAAGCAATGACAACACAGAACCATACCACACATATTCCCGACCCTCGTTTCTTCCCCCTGACTTGTTCATTCTGAGCTCCCTGTGAAATCATCTCAATTTCGGTTTCATGAGCTTAAAATCTTCCTAATAAACCACATATCACGGCTTTACCACGATTACAAACTGGCTCCTCAATCCATCAAAAATGGTTACACCCTAGTCGACTTTTAATACGGCTGACAAACCTCATTCCCGCATTACTAGTAGTCTATACAGTTCTTACAACCACCACTCAGCCACAATAACAAAATTCAGCCATATTCTTTGCAAATGAACTCAATTAGATTTATAAATTTAGGAATTTTAAATTGGGGAATAAAGAATTCATTAGTAATGCATCTGGTTTGGCTATATAATATATATAGAGTCGTTGTCTTGAAATGCCGAATGGGCATTCATATTTCACAGAATTTGCAAAGTAATTTAACGGCCTTAACGTCTTTCTTAACATTTGTACACATTCTGCACATTTTCGGTTAATTCAGGTACACATTTTGCAATTTCAGAAATTGAGTTACACAAGTTATACCATGGCCAAACTTGAGGTACACAAGTTGCATTTTACTTCTAAATAAATGTCATTTTAAGTCAAAAATTGATCAATTCAAATTTTAGAAAAAACAAAATGAACCTGTAATTGGGAACGCAGAGAGTCACTTAATAAAAGTAATCATTTATATCTAAGTCAAGAAATGTGGATAAGTAAGAAGGTGTTTCGCCAAGAATAAATAATACTAAAATATAGTAATTAATATGTTTGTGAATTATTTATTTTTAATTGTAGTAACTATTGCACTCAATGGAATTGAATTTTAACCTTCTTTAAGTATCTTCAACACACTCTCACTCTCTATTCAAGTTTTTAACTCAAAAATAAGGAAAAAAAATCAAAATGTTGCTCCAATAGACTCTTTAAATCCATGCTTAACTTTAAGATTCTAATCTTTCTCCTCAAATTTAAGAGCCAAATTTCACCCTTAACTATTATTTTATTATATATTTTTAACAACACTGTCTTTCTCTTTCCACTTACTTTTTTTTTGTGAATTCAAGATGATTTTAATAATAAAAAATAAATTAGGAGTAAATTTAAAGAGTTTAACGGAGGAATTTGTTTAACAAAGATTTGAAGTTCGCGGCCGGAATCAAGATCTGCAGCGGTTGTAATAACCCCAAAATTTTTTCAACTTTTTTGTAACCCTTGTGAATAGTGTTTTAGCTGAATGAGAAAACTTTTCACGCCACACTATGTAGGGGTTCTGTTATGGATATTCTGGGATTTTATTAGTACTATATGAAGTATATAAGTGTATGTAAATATCGTCAGAACCCAATTCCGAACACTTTGGTTTTTCCCGGAAATCCACAAGATACGGAGAGAATTGAGTATAAGGTAACAGGATAAAAAGGATTTAAATTAAAGGATTATAATAGAGGATCATAAAAAGGAATATAATGTATTGAGAAAGGTCAAGGGAACCTAAGTAATAAGATCCCGGGTATGATCCTTCAAACGATAAACGAGAACGAAAGTTAAGCGAACCGTGCAACAGATCAGCGGTCATTAGGCAAACGATTAGGGAGTTAATCAAAGGGTTTAAGGGGAGTGATGTCATCCAACCAATAGAAAGGAGACAAGGAAGGGAGGATGACATCATAGGGGTGACATAAGCATGACATGGAAGGAAGGAGGTGTGGTTGATTGAGGACCACACAAATGCAAGGACAAGGTGGTAATTTGCTAAATGGAAAACAAAAACAAGCCAACCAACTAGCAATTCATTTCATCAAAATCAAAAAAAAAATCAACCAAGGCATTGTCTTCACTTTGCTCTCGGCTTTCTTGCATTTTCAAAGCTAAAAATTTCCAAAATCAAGATCCAAGCATCCTTAATTGGTAAGAAAATTCCCTAACCTTCTTTATGCTTAGTAATGGCTATATCATAAGTTTAAGCCACAAATTCTTTCTCTAGCTTCTTGATTTAATCATTGGAGAAGACAATGAATAGTGTTTTCAAGTTTTAACTTGAGTTTTTTTTCTTGTTTTCTTGAAGATCCAAGCTTTCTTAAGACTACTCCAAGCTTATTAAGGCTTCCTAGCTTCACCCACCAATCCAAGGAAGGTATACCACTTTCAAACCCTAGGTTCATATATATTATAAAGTGATTTTGATGAGTAAGATGTTATGGTATCTTGTTGTTATGTTTAGAGTTGAGATTTGGAATGGTGGTGAAATGAAATGATAATTTAGTGGTTTTGATTTAAAGAAACTTAAAGCATGATTAAAGTTAGGTTAAGCATATGTATGAATGAGTAATATTGAATTGTTTGGGATTGTTATGATGTGGTAAGGATGGGTGTTTGTTGTGTGTTGGATTTGAGGATGGTTTGTGTTGATTGTGGGTAGTTTAAAAATGGGAAATCGCGTAAACATAGCCGTCGTAATGTCCGATTTTCTTTGGACTGTTTTGTGCATAGCATTAGGACCCGAGAACCCCCTGTTAAATTGTGACCACTGCCATGTTTAGATAGCTCATGTTACGAGCTTCGTTTTGATATGTAGTTCGTCCGATTCCGATTTACGGTTTAGGAGAAACGACCGTTTCAAGTAACGGTGTTTCACGAACGAAACTTTTTCCCTCGCCTTACTTTGGAATGTAGGTTAAAGACCAAAAAGGATTAATTAATGTGTGAAACATTTATGGTAAGTGTGTTAGGCAGTTGGTAAGTCATTCGCGAAGGAATCGCGTTAAAACTCGTAAAGGTCAAGTTATTAAAAATGGTGGAGCCGAGGGTACCCGAGTGACTTAAGCGAATCGGTGAGCGTAAAACTAGCATTAGAGTCTAAGTTAGTTAAAGCATAGACTTACAAGTGATTTTGGTTTAATTCCAACTTACTTGTTGTTTATAGGTTGCCAGACTCGTCCCGAGCCTTTCTCACCCCCAAGTCGCTCAGGCAAGTATTCTATCCGATACACTGTTGTTGTGATGTAAATGTATGTATATGCATTATCTTGTGATATTGCATGATTGTTATTTAGCAAATGTTGCGATATATTGTAGCATGTGATATGGTATATATGCATGCCTGTTTTATATTCTTGAGATGTATATCTGTTGGTTTATTTGATAATACCTATGCTAGAGGATAGTTGTATCTTGCATATACCCTTAGTATAGGGACCCAAGGGTGAAAATATTTTCTAAAACCGGGAGTCGAGGATCCCGAGTAGATTTAATATGGATATGGATATATATATATATATATATATATATTTACATATATATATGGTTATAGTTTTCCAAACTATAAATCGAATAAGGTTTATTCGATAGCTTTAAACTTCATTTTATTATTGAATATTATTTGAATATTCATTTGAGGATGTATGACTCCTTTATTTTATTTAATGAATATTATTTATAACATTCATTCGAGGTATTATGACTCAGCTTATTTTATTTATTGAATATTATTTGAATATTCATTTGAGGATCTATGACTCCGATTAATTGCTGAAATATATTCTTTATTTTATTAAAGAATAAGGTGTCGATAATCAAACTTATTTTTGATTATTCAAATAAAGATATTACTTTCGTATAAGTATATCTTTGATTATTTGCTATTCATTTCAAGTATAAGTTTTAATACTTCTACTTCAATTATTTTATAAAGATTATTTTTGTGGGAATATTATTTAAATAATAATATTCAGACATTTTCTAAATATTCTGGGGACTGATTTACTTCATTAAATCAGTTTTACTCCAAACACTCTTTAAAGTGTTTTCGAGTCTTTAAAATGATTTTCAAAAGATAGAGCGGATCCCAAAACTATTTTTATATTTAAGATCTTCCTTTTAAAAAGGGGATTTAAATACTCGCTCAAAACATGGGGGATCCGGCTCGGTGGTGTGTTTTATATTCGCAACAAGGTTGCTGTCTTGGTAAAAGAGTTTTTTTTGATTACTTACCCAATATTCGGGAAGTAAAATTCTTGGAACAAGTTAATCCATTAACAGGCATCGCCTGGGAAATATCGGTGAGTTTTCCTTTCCAACTAGATACGACTTCTTGGTGGAGCCGTATCAACAAGTTTCTACTTGGGGAAAGGGGGAAACGAGCTTTACGTTTCAGAGTCATGGATTTCATCTGAACTAGGAGTGGCGTAAGTGGTCGAGTAGCGCCGGCCCAGCCTTATTATATTGGCCCAAATGGCCTGGAAGTTCCGCTAAGGCGGTCCATTCCTTAGGAGTTCAGTGTTCGGTTGACAAGTAAATCCGACAGGTTCTCCTCTACATGTAGAAAATGGTGGGGTTGTACTACTACGACTGATCATCGTAAGTGGTCTTCCTGGTGCGGTAAACTCCCGTAATGAGTTCATCATCCATTTGGATAATTCTGCAACACTACCCGTAGCATTTCGATCGAAAGGCTACTAATGGGTGGTTGCCGAAGCATTGACAGGGTCAAACATTTTTATTGGTGTATCCATTGAATGAAGTATCTCGTAACTTCATTTCTTTTCAAAATATTTCAAAGATCAAATATTTTCAAGTTTATTTGTGGTCTCATCTATGGGATGACCTCGTGAATTTTATTATACTTTGAACGGTGATAGTTCAAGTAGCTTTATAAATGATATAAGTGTGGGGAAGTATTGGTAACTTCATTCCTTGTTTTTACTTATATCTAGTAAGTAATTATCTTACACACGATAAAGATTTTAGTAAGTATCCATTTAGATACTTGTATTATTGTTATCACTACATATTATCTTGCGAGCTGTAAGGCTCACTCTTGCTTTATTTCTTCATCACACAACAACAGTTAGGAGAGATGGCCAGACTCCAGCAGACCCAGCGCAAGCGCGTGGGAAGCGTCCCGCGTCTTCCCGCTGATATTGTAGCTGCTATAGCTGCAGAGGTAGATCCATTGTAGTTTAGACCATCTACTTTTGAGAATCCAATTATGTATAATTATAACTTGTGGCGGATAATGGCAATTAACTGTAAATTATCAAGTAATCATTTTGGGTTGTAATAATTTTAAATTGTGGATTCAAAGACTTGTACTTATTTCAATTTCATCTCTGAGACTATAACGAGTTGTGGTGTGTGTTAGTGTGGGGTCACAGCATGAGGGTATTTATTATTAATTAAGTAAAGTGATATTGTGGAAAGAAAGACCGTGACAACCCGGATTCCCGACCCCGGATCTGGGGGTGTTACAGAAATGGTATCAGAGCTAAGCGTTATAAACCTCAGAGATGATGCGACGATAAAATAATAAACTCACAAAGATAATAAGAACTCTTGCCAAGTTCATGGTCGGACTACTTAAAGTAGTACTGACAGCTAAAACCCTTACGGGAACCCTTATAAGTATCATGATAGTAACTTAGCTCGTTTAATGTGTAGGCGCCTGAGATGGAGGACCCTGAGATGTACGAGCATGAGCATGATGAGGCATTGCTGGATGTTGAGGATCAGGAGGAGCCTGAGATGGAGGAGGATGAGGAGGACCCCCCAGAGGAGCCTGAGACGGAGGTCATTGCTGTTTCAGATGAGGAGGACCCCTCAGAGGAGTCAGAGACAGAGGTTATTGCTATTCCAGATGAGGAGGACCCGGATGAGGTCCCAGTAGCTGAGGAGCGTGTTGGATCTATGGTAGTGTATGCTGGTATCCCTTTACCCACACTTCCGGTGGTCAGAGCCCCTACCCCTCCACCACTATCTTGGATTCCTGATGATGACAGCTCAGAGACCCATACTTCCGAGCCTAGGCAGACCGAGGAGGCACCCTCAGCGGCTCCAGATTCACCACCTCTTGACCCTGCCCAGAGGCAGTCTTCGTTAGCTCATGGATATGTTCAGGATGTTTTGAGGACCCGAGTGGCTGTTGCCGAGGCCCGACTGGATGAGGCCAGGAGGGAGTTGGATGCAGAGAGGGCGGGTAGGCGTACCCGAGCTTATGAGACCAGGGCTTCTATACCCCGATCCTTGAGGAGGGAGCTTACAGGGATAGAGCTCACGTCCCGAGCGAGACTCAGATCTCTCCAGGGGGACAGGCATGGTAGGATCTCTAGGCGGCAGGCCGACTATATCTTCCGTCGTGCGATGGAAAGGGTTTGGGAGCTGACCCGTTCCGGTGTGTGATTCAGGATTGATGATGGAATAGTCTAGTTGTCTAGTTAGCCGAGGCCTTAGTAAGAGCCAATTTTCCGGGATAGTTGACTTGTATATAGCATCCCTTTTTCTGACTAGACAGATAGACTCTTGTGTATCACTTTTGGGACAGATGACTGTAGCACTGTTGTACTTTTGACCAGATCAAACTATGTATTCTCGCATTATGTATATATTTGTTTCCTTTCAGTTCAGTTCCATAGTGACGGGATCACTGTTTTATTATTGTTATTACTGCACTTCGTATTAGAACTTTCTTAAAATAATAGAATTGCGATATACGTTCTCCCCATTATAAGAGCTGTGCAAGGCACAATGTTGTATATGATTGTGACCTAACGTTGAATTTTTCCCAATAATTGTTTTTATTATTATCAGAATCATGCCGCCAAGAAAGATTGGAACTAGGGCGAACCCTGGGTCTGAGGACCAGGGAAGCCATAATCAGGACAATAGAAACCAAGATCACAGTGAAGAGGAAGATGAGGATTATGTGGAACAGGATGACTCCCTGTATGAAGAGGAAGAGGAAACATATGATGTTGAGGGATTTGAGATAGAGGCTGAAGAAGGAGAAACCGAGGTTGAGCAACCAGTACCAAACCCAGGCATGGATCCCATGGGCCAGTTTATGCAACTCCTAAGACAGAATTTGGAACGTCAACCCAACCCACCCCCTCAAGGAAGTAACAATGCTGTGGCAAACTCTTTCAGGGCTTTTAAGTCCCTTAAGCCCCCTGAGTTCCACGGATCAGCCGACCCAGTTGAGGCAAGGGCATGGTTAAAGGAAATGGAGAAATCTTTTGAGATTTTGAGTATCGATGAGGCACAGAAAACTGTATTTGCTACCTACCTTCTGAAAGGAGAAGCTAACTACTGGTGGGAGGCCAAGAAAAACATGGAGACAGATGCTATTATAACCTGGGAGAGATTTAGTCAGTTGTTTCTGGGAAAGTATTTCCCGAGGTTTATGGAAAACCAGATGGAGCTCAAGTTCTTGGAGCTAAAGCAGAATGATTTGTCTGTAGCAGAGTACGAAGCGAAATTTACTGAATTATCAAGGTTTGTGCCGGAGTTTGTGAGCACTGAGGAAAAGAAAGCTAGGAGGTTTCAGCAGGGACTGAAACCATGGATTCAGAATAGGGTGGCAATCCTTGAGCTTACGGACTATGCCACTCTGGTGCAAAAAGCAACGATTGTAGAAGTCGGAAGTGAACAGATGCAGAAGGAAAGAGAGAAGAAAGGATTAAAGAGGAAAAGTATGAGCATGGGTGGAGGTTCCGCAGGAAGGAGCTTCCCAACTAGGTTTAATCGAGGAGCAGTGTCCCTACCGGGAAAGAACACTGGGTTTAAGCGACCAATGAGTGTGAGTGTGAGCCAGGGCGGCCAGAAGTCAAGAATGTCCTATTCCAACCAGTCTCGACCCCCATTGCCAACCTGTAACACTTGTGGAAGGAATCACACTGGGAAGTGTAAAGGAAAGCCAGTAACCTGCTTTAAGTGTGGGCAAGTGGGCCACTATTCTCACAAATGCCCTTCGTCAGCCCCTGCCGTCATTCCAACCACCACTTGTCATCAGTGCGGACGCCCAGGTCATTGGAAGAGAGAATGCCCAATGAACAAACCAGCAGCTTCGGGAGCAAGCAGGGCTGCTTCTAATAAGCCACCTACTGCGAGGACTTTCAACATGACAGTCCAGGATGCTATGAAAGATTCAGATGTGATAGCAGGTACCCTTTCTCTAAATTCAGTCAGTGCAATTGTTTTATTTGATTCGGGAGCAACTAAATCTTTTATATCTAAGGACTTTGCTCGTAAGTTAAGACTTAAGGCTAAACCTTTGATAGAACCCTTACAAGTGGAAGTAGCCAATCATGAAATTATTCCTGTTAACCAGATTCACCCCGCCTGCGAGATAGGCATAGGGGAGCAATCTTTCAGTGTTGATCTGATTCCTTTTAAATTAGGGGAGTTTGATGTGATTTTGGGAATGGACTGGCTATCTAGCAACAATGCTCAGATAGACTGTAAAGGGAAGAAAGTTAAGTTAAATATCCCCGGGAAGAAAGAAGTTATATTTAGAGGAAAGAGGCAGACGCAGAAATTTTTGACTATGGCTCAGGCCAAAAGGATGCTACGAAAAGGAAGTGAGGCTTACCTAGCCTATGTGGTGGACACACAGAAGGAGGTGCCCAACTTACAAGATATTCCAGTAGTCAACGAATTTGAAGATGTATTCCCCCAAGACCTTCCGGGATTACCACCCGATAGAGTGATTGAATTTGCTATTGAGTTGGCCCCAGGGACGGCGCCAGTTTCAAAAGCACCTTACCGGTTAGCCCCGTTAGAAATGAAGGAATTAGCCATCCAATTGCAGGAACTCTTGGATAAGGGTATGATAAGACCCAGTGTGTCTCCGTGGGGAGCACCAGTTTTATTTGTTAAGAAGAAAGATGGGAGCATGAGGTTGTGCATAGACTATCGAGAGTTGAACAAGCTAACCATAAAGAACAGGTACCCATTACCTAGAATAGACGATCTGTTCGACCAGCTAAAGGATGCTGTTTATTTTTCCAAGATTGACCTGAGAACTGGATATCACCAACTAAAGATTAAGCCCGAAGATATTTCCAAGACAGCGTTCCGTACCAGGTATGGGCATTATGAGTTCTTGGTAATGTCCTTTGGATTAACCAATGCCCCAGCAGCCTTCATGGATTTAATGAATAGAGTATTTAAGAAGTACTTGGATAAGTGTGTGATAGTTTTTATCGATGATATTTTGATCTACTCAAGGACTGAGGCAGAACATGCAGAGCATTTGAGGATAGCTCTAGGAATACTCAGAGAGGAGCAGTTATATGCCAAATTCTCGAAGTGTGAATTCTGGCGGAATGAAGTACAGTTTTTAGGACATGTGATCAATAAAGAAGGAGTATTGGTCGACCCCTCCAAGATAGAGGCAGTCTCAAATTGGGAAAGGCCAACCACACCCACAGAGGTGAGGAGTTTCATAGGATTGGCCGGCTACTATCGTAGATTTGTGCAGGACTTTGCGAAGATCGCAGCCCCTTTGACACGACTTACTCGTAAGACAGAGAAGTTTGAGTGGACGGAGAAATGCGAGAACAGTTTTCAGGAATTAAAGAAAAGGTTGATAACGGCTCCGGTACTGGCATTGCCGGATGGAAAAGGAGATTTTGTGATATATAGTGACGCGTCGCACAAAGGATTAGGATGTGTGCTTATGCAGCACGGTAAAGTTATCGCGTATGCGTCGAGACAATTGAAGGAATACGAGGTTAGATATCCTACTCATGACCTTGAGCTCGCGGCAATAGTATTTGCTTTAAAAATTTGGAGGCACTACTTGTATGGAGAGAAGTGCGAGATTTTCACAGACCATAAGAGTCTCAAGTACATATTTACGCAGAAAGAGCTCAACATGCGCCAGAGGAGATGGTTAGAACTAATCAAGGACTACGATTGTGAGATTCTCTATCATCCAGGGAAAGCCAATGTGGTGGCTGATGCCCTTAGTAGAAAGGAAAGACTCAGAATGATAACGACCTCGGAAGAGTTGATAAGGGATTTTGAGAAAATGGAAATAGAGGTAAAGGTAACCGGAACCGGAACTGAAAAGCTTTTTGAGATCTCAATGCAGCCAGAATTATTGGAAAAGATCAGATTGTGCCAAGAGAAAATAATGAATGAAGACAGAAAGTCAATGACTGGAGAAGAGATCCATACTGAGAAAGATGATAAAGGGATAATGAGGTACTCCTACCGAATTTGGGTTCCGAATGTTCAAGAACTTAAAGATGAGATTTTGGATGAAAGCCATAGTTCAAGGTATTCCATTCACCCAGGAAGTACCAAGATGTATAGGGATTTGAAGGAATATTACTGGTGGCCCAACATGAAGAGGGACGTAGCAGAATGGGTGAACAAGTGTTTAACTTGCCAAAGAGTGAAGGCAGAGCACCAGAGACCCAGTGGACTTTTGCGACCCCTGGAGATTCCCGAATGGAAATGGGAACAGATAGCGATGGATTTTGTTGTAGGCTTGCCAAGGACGAAAGCCAATCACGACGCCATTTGGGTAATTATAGACCGATTAACAAAGTCAGCTCATTTCATTCCTATCAATGAGAGATATACAGTCGATAGACTGGTGGACATTTACCTTAAGGAAATAGTGACGCGACATGGAGTCCCAGCGTCCATTGTCTCAGACCGAGACCCAAGGTTCAACTCCAGATTTTGGAGGAGCTTTCAGGAATGTGCGGGGACCAAGTTAAATATGAGTACCGCGTACCATCCCCAGACGGATGGACAGAGTGAAAGGACCATCCAGACACTAGAGGATATGTTGAGAGTCTGTGCAATAGACCTTAAAGGAAGTTGGGATGATCACCTGCCGTTGATCGAGTTTTCTTATAACAATAGCTTTCATGCTAGCATCGGGATGCCGCCTTATGAGGCCTTGTACGGAAGAAGGTGTCGATCTCCCTTATACTGGGATGAAGTAGGAGAGCGGAAGATGCTCGGACCCGAAGTGGTCCAAAGGACCAAAGATATAGTGGATCTTATCAGAGGGCGACTTGTAGCAGCCCAAGACAGACAGAAGAAATATGCAGACCTAGCCCGAAAGGACAAGGAATATGAGGTAGGGGACTTAGTACTGTTGAAAGTATCCCCTTGGAAGGGATTAATGAGGTTCGGAAAGAAAGGAAAACTAAGCCCAAGATACATTGGACCTTTTGAGATATTAAGACGGATTGGAAAGTTAGCTTACGAGCTAGCCCTACCCCCTAATTTGCAACAAGTTCATAATGTGTTCCACGTGTCAATGCTAAGGAGGTATCATCGAGATGCCAGGCACATAGTGGAGTACGAGCAGGTGGATATGCAGCCAGATCTAACTTACGTGGAGAAGCCAGTAAGGATTATGGATAAGAAGGAGCAGGTGCTTCGGAACAAGGTGATCAAGCTAGTCAGAGTACTATGGCAGAATCATAATGTGGAAGAATCGACTTGGGAACTAGAGAGCGCAATGCTAGAAAAGTACCCCCAATTGTTTTCTGTTTGATTCCGGGACGGAATCCTTTTAAGGAGGGGAGACTGTAATAACCCCAAAATTTTTTCAACTTTTTTGTAACCCTTGTGAATAGTGTTTTAGCTGAATGAGAAAACTTTTCACGCCACACTATGTAGGGGTTCTGTTATGGATATTCTGGGATTTTATTAGTACTATATGAAGTATATAAGTGTATGTAAATATCGTCAGAACCCAATTCCGAACACTTTGGTTTTTCCCGGAAATCCACAAGATACGGAGAGAATTGAGTATAAGGTAACAGGATAAAAAGGATTTAAATTAAAGGATTATAATAGAGGATCATAAAAAGGAATATAATGTATTGAGAAAGGTCAAGGGAACCTAAGTAATAAGATCCCGGGTATGATCCTTCAAACGATAAACGAGAACGAAAGTTAAGCGAACCGTGCAACAGATCAGCGGTCATTAGGCAAACGATTAGGGAGTTAATCAAAGGGTTTAAGGGGAGTGATGTCATCCAACCAATAGAAAGGAGACAAGGAAGGGAGGATGACATCATAGGGGTGACATAAGCATGACATGGAAGGAAGGAGGTGTGGTTGATTGAGGACCACACAAATGCAAGGACAAGGTGGTAATTTGCTAAATGGAAAACAAAAACAAGCCAACCAACTAGCAATTCATTTCATCAAAATCAAAAAAAAAATCAACCAAGGCATTGTCTTCACTTTGCTCTCGGCTTTCTTGCATTTTCAAAGCTAAAAATTTCCAAAATCAAGATCCAAGCATCCTTAATTGGTAAGAAAATTCCCTAACCTTCTTTATGCTTAGTAATGGCTATATCATAAGTTTAAGCCACAAATTCTTTCTCTAGCTTCTTGATTTAATCATTGGAGAAGACAATGAATAGTGTTTTCAAGTTTTAACTTGAGTTTTTTTTCTTGTTTTCTTGAAGATCCAAGCTTTCTTAAGACTACTCCAAGCTTATTAAGGCTTCCTAGCTTCACCCACCAATCCAAGGAAGGTATACCACTTTCAAACCCTAGGTTCATATATATTATAAAGTGATTTTGATGAGTAAGATGTTATGGTATCTTGTTGTTATGTTTAGAGTTGAGATTTGGAATGGTGGTGAAATGAAATGATAATTTAGTGGTTTTGATTTAAAGAAACTTAAAGCATGATTAAAGTTAGGTTAAGCATATGTATGAATGAGTAATATTGAATTGTTTGGGATTGTTATGATGTGGTAAGGATGGGTGTTTGTTGTGTGTTGGATTTGAGGATGGTTTGTGTTGATTGTGGGTAGTTTAAAAATGGGAAATCGCGTAAACATAGCCGTCGTAATGTCCGATTTTCTTTGGACTGTTTTGTGCATAGCATTAGGACCCGAGAACCCCCTGTTAAATTGTGACCACTGCCATGTTTAGATAGCTCATGTTACGAGCTTCGTTTTGATATGTAGTTCGTCCGATTCCGATTTACGGTTTAGGAGAAACGACCGTTTCAAGTAACGGTGTTTCACGAACGAAACTTTTTCCCTCGCCTTACTTTGGAATGTAGGTTAAAGACCAAAAAGGATTAATTAATGTGTGAAACATTTATGGTAAGTGTGTTAGGCAGTTGGTAAGTCATTCGCGAAGGAATCGCGTTAAAACTCGTAAAGGTCAAGTTATTAAAAATGGTGGAGCCGAGGGTACCCGAGTGACTTAAGCGAATCGGTGAGCGTAAAACTAGCATTAGAGTCTAAGTTAGTTAAAGCATAGACTTACAAGTGATTTTGGTTTAATTCCAACTTACTTGTTGTTTATAGGTTGCCAGACTCGTCCCGAGCCTTTCTCACCCCCAAGTCGCTCAGGCAAGTATTCTATCCGATACACTGTTGTTGTGATGTAAATGTATGTATATGCATTATCTTGTGATATTGCATGATTGTTATTTAGCAAATGTTGCGATATATTGTAGCATGTGATATGGTATATATGCATGCCTGTTTTATATTCTTGAGATGTATATCTGTTGGTTTATTTGATAATACCTATGCTAGAGGATAGTTGTATCTTGCATATACCCTTAGTATAGGGACCCAAGGGTGAAAATATTTTCTAAAACCGGGAGTCGAGGATCCCGAGTAGATTTAATATGGATATGGATATATATATATATATATATATATATATATTTACATATATATGGTTATAGTTTTCCAAACTATAAATCGAATAAGGTTTATTCGATAGCTTTAAACTTCATTTTATTATTGAATATTATTTGAATATTCATTTGAGGATGTATGACTCCTTTATTTTATTTAATGAATATTATTTATAACATTCATTCGAGGTATTATGACTCAGCTTATTTTATTTATTGAATATTATTTGAATATTCATTTGAGGATCTATGACTCCGATTAATTGCTGAAATATATTCTTTATTTTATTAAAGAATAAGGTGTCGATAATCAAACTTATTTTTGATTATTCAAATAAAGATATTACTTTCGTATAAGTATATCTTTGATTATTTGCTATTCATTTCAAGTATAAGTTTTAATACTTCTACTTCAATTATTTTATAAAGATTATTTTTGTGGGAATATTATTTAAATAATAATATTCAGACATTTTCTAAATATTCTGGGGACTGATTTACTTCATTAAATCAGTTTTACTCCAAACACTCTTTAAAGTGTTTTCGAGTCTTTAAAATGATTTTCAAAAGATAGAGCGGATCCCAAAACTATTTTTATATTTAAGATCTTCCTTTTAAAAAGGGGATTTAAATACTCGCTCAAAACATGGGGGATCCGGCTCGGTGGTGTATTTTATATTCGCAACAAGGTTGCTGTCTTGGTAAAAGAGTTTTTTTTGATTACTTACCCAATATTCGGGAAGTAAAATTCTTGGAACAAGTTAATCCATTAACAGGCATCGCCTGGGAAATATCGGTGAGTTTTCCTTTCCAACTAGATACGACTTCTTGGTGGAGCCGTATCAACAAGTTTCTACTTGGGGAAAGGGGGAAACGAGCTTTACGTTTCAGAGTCATGGATTTCATCTGAACTAGGAGTGGCGTAAGTGGTCGAGTAGCGCCGGCCCAGCCTTATTATATTGGCCCAAATGGCCTGGAAGTTCCGCTAAGGCGGTCCATTCCTTAGGAGTTCAGTGTTCGGTTGACAAGTAAATCCGACAGGTTCTCCTCTACATGTAGAAAATGGTGGGGTTGTACTACTACGACTGATCATCGTAAGTGGTCTTCCTGGCGCGGTAAACTCCCGTAATGAGTTCATCATCCATTTGGATAATTCTGCAACACTACCCGTAGCATTTCGATCGAAAGGCTACTAATGGGTGGTTGCCGAAGCATTGACAGGGTCAAACATTTTTATTGGTGTATCCATTGAATGAAGTATCTCGTAACTTCATTTCTTTTCAAAATATTTCAAAGATCAAATATTTTCAAGTTTATTTGTGGTCTCATCTATGGGATGACCTCGTGAATTTTATTATACTTTGAACGGTGATAGTTCAAGTAGCTTTATAAATGATATAAGTGTGGGGAAGTATTGGTAACTTCATTCCTTGTTTTTACTTATATCTAGTAAGTAATTATCTTACACACGATAAAGATTTTAGTAAGTATCCATTTAGATACTTGTATTATTGTTATCACTACATATTATCTTGCGAGCTGTAAGGCTCACTCTTGCTTTATTTCTTCATCACACAACAACAGTTAGGAGAGATGGCCAGACTCCAGCAGACCCAGCGCAAGCGCGTGGGAAGCGTCCCGCGTCTTCCCGCTGATATTGTAGCTGCTATAGCTGCAGAGGTAGATCCATTGTAGTTTAGACCATCTACTTTTGAGAATCCAATTATGTATAATTATAACTTGTGGCGGATAATGGCAATTAACTGTAAATTATCAAGTAATCATTTTGGGTTGTAATAATTTTAAATTGTGGATTCAAAGACTTGTACTTATTTCAATTTCATCTCTGAGACTATAACGAGTTGTGGTGTGTGTTAGTGTGGGGTCACAGCATGAGGGTATTTATTATTAATTAAGTAAAGTGATATTGTGGAAAGAAAGACCGTGACAACCCGGATTCCCGACCCCGGATCTGGGGGTGTTACAGCGGTGGTCTGTGATCGGAGAAATCACCAAAGTGCGTTGATTTGTGCTTAAGAAATGGCTGAAATTTCTAGGGTTTACTTTTGCCTTCTTAGGGCTCTCAAACACGTACTCATAATGTGCCTACGTACCTCATTATATAGAGGATCAAGCCGGACGTAGTTCTTGGGGAATAAGAAACCTAGATGGACTTGGTTTCTCATTCCGCGGCCCAATAAGAGTTGTCAAACCAACTTTCGATTATAACTCGAAATTTGATTTTCTTTAGGAGTGCCCTGCGATGCGTTCTAGTCATAAAGGCCCAAGGCTCAATTACGACTTCAGAATTTGACAGATAAGAAAACTCCCTGGTCGGTGCATACCCCATCCGCTACCGCTATCTTCATCGATCGCAACCACATGTATAACCATGACTTAATGCAAATAATCAAGTCCATCCTTGATCCCCATTAGGATAACCCACTAGAATACAAGACAAGTAATTCCAAGCGTATAAGTGCAAAGTGCAAGATAACCCAAAAGTCTCCTGACAAGGACAACCCGCCGAATACAAAGACAGGACTCCCAAAGCACACACTAAGTATTTATGATCGCTCCCCTACAAGGAAAACTCACAAGACTACAGAAGAATACCTTCAATATATTTTCTGGGATGTCGAACTCCCGGGAGCCCTGTTCCCCACTTAGGGCGCGCCCTAAGAGGGTTTGGAGCCCTTCAGAGGCTTTTTTCATGCTTCGGGCGCGCCCTAAGCATGATTAGGTTCCCCCGGGGGTTCCTCCTCTTTGGTTGCATGCTTTTTATATTCTATTAAGTTCCCAGTTTAGTTGTGGGAGCAACCTTTTTTCTAATTTATTAGAGTTATTCATTTCACATTGCAGAGTGGCCACCCTGTGCGACAATATAGCACGGGGTACGCCCGAAGAGGGATTCCCCCCTTAGGGGTCCGGTAACATTTCCCCGAAGCCGGAATCATTTCTTGATTTTTAATAGCTTTATTCTTTCTCCCTTAACTTTAAAATACCTTTTGTAGTCTCCTTCTTAACTTTAAAATACCTTTTGTAGTCTCCTTTACCAATACTTGTTCTTCATCATCGTTTTCTACTATAGCGGTAGTCGTAGTATCCTTATCGTGGCGGTCGTCGTACTATCCTCGTCGTTGCAGTCATCGCACGCTTTCTTCATTATGATTATAACAAGCTTTCAGTGTTGTGACTATCGTAATCCTTCATATAGAACTTCATTATCATTATCGCAACTCATTATCGTCGATAGTCATTGTAAATGAATCCCATTCAGGGCTAGCCCCGTATAGGGCGCGACCGGAGCTCCGGAGACGCATTCTCCTGCGCTCGTCCATTTTCTTCCTTGACGGTGATCCGAACCATTTCCTAAAAGATCTGATAAAACACCCATGACGATTTTATGGTATAATAACTATCCCCCGATTTTCTAGTTTGTTAAAAACAAAGTGGAAAATCCTCTTCACTTCCTTCAATCTTCCGTGAGTAATTCTAGTCATGTCTTCCGCAAAACTCGCACTTCATCATTTGCTAATAAACTTCCTTTTGTAACTATGCTTCAACTCTTTCTTCCGCACAAAGATGTTTGTTTGCGAAGATTTGTCATAAGATTTTCTTCCGAGTTTTCATGACAAGTACTTCAACTTATATTTTGTAGATACTTCCACAAATATATTCTGTAAAATATTTATTTCCCCTCTGTCTTTGAGGACGCACGGGGCGCGCCTAACCCCCTAGAGAATTATTCTGGGGGTTCGAATTTCAAAATTTTAAATTTTGCTTCCTTATATACCATTCTTCTTCCTCTTTTATTTCTATCTTCCAAATTCCAAAACACCCAATTTAAAAATTCAAAACCCATCTTCTCCAAAATTTTCAAGAAGGTTAGATCTAGCTTGTTCTTGGCTCCATTTTTGTTTTAGCTTCAACCCATTCATTCTCCATCTTACAAGGTACTCTCCCATACTTTTATTTTCACTTCTCTCCATGTATATTGCTAGTTGTAAGATTTTCAAACTTCTTGAACTTGTGTATTTATGTTATATTTTGTATGTATATGTATGTATAGATTACATACATAACTTTCTGATCTTTGTGAATGCATTAATTTAACTCCCAATTGTGTTTGTAGCTTGAATTTTGAATATTAGGGTTAGAAAATTACACCTAATTTACACATGGGGGCACGCCCGAGGCACGCCATGGGAGCTCTCAGGTCGCAACCCCACCGTTTACTTCACGGGGGGTGCCCGAGGCACGCCATGGGAGCTCTCGGGTTGCTATGCGGGGCACGCCCGAAGCTTAAATGTTCTTGGGTTCGCGGCCTCTATATCCTTATGGGGCGCGTCCGAGGTTCTTGGAAGCTCATTTTGCAACTTTCATTTTTTTATTGGGGCAGCTCTTAGCTCCTTCAAAATATATTTTAATTTTTTGTTGGTGTTGTGGCATACCCTAACCTCTTTTCTTTCTTTTTATCATATTTGCACCTCATAATTTTTCTTAGATTTGTCATGAGTATAATATCTCCTGGAGCTATCCTTGTGAGAATAACGTTCATCCCTCTTCTTCTCGCTTTTTTCCATAGAGCTCAATTTTTTCCAAAACAATTTAACATATCACTCATGCGATAGAGCTGTTCCATACATCAACGCCACTGACGAGTACTGGTGACGTTTCGCTAACTAACGGAATTTCATGCACATCATATCATCCGCCCTCATATTCATGTTGCTGGTAGCGTCCATCTTCATGTTGATCTTGCTGGTAGCGTTCATCTTCATGTTGATCTTCCTTATAACATTCATATTCATCAGAGTCGTAGCCGTTGTTGTGAGAGTTTCCACCATTGTTAGACATCTTTTCCTCCTAATATTTGATTTGATTCAAGCCCTTCCTTCTAGCGCTAATTTGTTAACGGATAAATTTGGTTAACAAAGATTTGAGATTCGCGGCCAGAATCAAGATCTACAGCGGTGATCGATGGTCGAAGAAATCACCAAAGTGTGTTGATTTGTGCTTAAGAAACGGCTGAGATTTCTTGGATTTATGTTTTCCTTCTCAGAGCTCTCAAACACGTACCCTCACAATATGCCTACATACCTACTTTTAGAGAGGATAAAGTCGGGCGTAGTTCTTGGGGACCAAGTAACCTAGATGGACTTGGTTTCTCATTCTGCAGCCCAATAGGAGTTGTCGAACCAACTTCCTATTATAACTCGAAAATTGATTTTCTTTAAGAGTGCCCGACGATACGGCCTAGTCACAAAGGCCCAAGGCTCGGCTAAGACTTCGGAACTTCGCTGATAAGAAAACTCCCCGGCTGTTGGATATCCCATATGCTACCGCTATCTTCGTCGATCGTAACCGCAAGTATAACCATGACTTACCGTAAATACTCAAGCACATCCTTTCCCCCCGATGAGGATAACCCATAAACTACAGGACAAGTGATCTCAAGCGTATAAGTGCAAAGTGCGAGATAACCTCAAAGTCTCTCGACGAAGACAACCCGCCAACAACTCGCAAGACTAAAGCACACACTAAGTGTTTACGATCGCTCCCATACGAACACAACTCGCAAGACTACAGAACGACGCCTTCAATAGTTTTCTGGGAAGTTAGGCTCCCGGAGGCCCTGTTCCCCACTTAGGGCACGCCTTAGAGGGTTTGTAGCCCTCTAAAGGCCCTTTCATGCTTCGGGCACACCCTGGGGGTTCCTCTTCCTTGCTTGTGTACTTTTTATATTATATTCACTTCCCAATTTAGTTGTGGGAGTAGCCTCCTTACTAATTTATTAGAGTTATTCATTTCACATTATGGAGTGGCCACCCCGTGCGGCAATATAGCACGGGGCGTGCCCGAAGATTGATTCCCCCTACGGGTCCGGGAACATTTTCCCGGAGCCCGGATCGTTTTTTACTTCTTGATAGCTTTATTCTTTCTCCCTTAGCTTCAAAACACCTTTTTGTGGACTCTTTTACCAATACTTGTTCTTCATCGTTGTCTTCAACTATAGCAGGAGTCGTAGTATCCTTGTCGTGGCGGCCGTCGTAACATCCTCATCTAGCAGTCGTCACACGTATCCTTCATTATGATTGTTACAAGCTTTCAGTGTTGTGACCGTCGTAATCTTTCATATAGAACTTCAGTAATTGTCGTCGCAACTCCTTATCGTCGATAATCGTCGCAAACGAATCCCAGGGCTAGCCCACGCGCCCGGAGCTCCAGAGACGCATTCTCCGTCAACGCTCATCTTTTTTCTTTCTTGATGGTGATTCGACCCATTTTCTCAAAAATCTGATAAAACAACCATGTCAATTCTATGGTATACCAAAAAGTGTTGTTGGAGATAAACACACGTTAGATTAGTGAGAGCTAAAAAGGTGAGCTGAAGTCTGCTGCAAATGCTCTTATACATTTATATGATAAAATTAAAAATTTGGAGTAGTTAATTTGAAGAAACCCTCCTTTCAAACATAAAACGAAATCATGTTACACGAAAAACCCGGAAAAAGTGGAATTTATTTCACTTTGAGAGTCGACCTACCATTCGGCGGTGCGACCATTTACAACTGTCATTTCTTGAACATTTGTTTGTCCACCCAATTAATTATTTATAATAATGATCCACCTTGGGTATAGGTAGCTAGATAGATAGATGGCTTTGAATTCTGTTTCAAACGAATTGTGTGTAAGAGCATTGTCAAGGGTATTGGAACCCTACCCTTGCAGGATGTTATCGGAGGACTGTTAGTTAAATCAAAGTGCCGGCAGCCAGGATTTTAGCTAATATCTTGGGAGATATATAGTATGCTTTATAGGTGCATGTCAGAGCGATACGGGCATACCATGACGTCAATTAGCGAGATATGTCTTTTCATGATTCGGCATGTTTTTTTACTATTTTTTTATTTTTTAATAATTATTTTAATATTAAAAATATCCAGAAATAACAAATATATTTTAAAATATTTACATATATTTTAATTATATCCTTATTATATCCTTAAGAGAGATTTTATCCAAATACTTGGTAGTTATGGTCCTGTACCGCCAAAATAATCTCAACCGTTGGATCATAAAATATAACATCCTAAACGTTAGATTATAAGATTAGATATGAAAATAAAATTGTAAATACATTATGACTCCTAATTCTTCACAAATCCTTCTATATATCAACCGTATTCTAAATTGAATATAATATAAGATTTAAACCAAAAAGGAATAGGCATCCTTAATTAAATAAATAATTATAAAATATCTTATTATATCTTACATTATTTTAAATTGAATAGAACATAAGATTTAAACAAAAAAGCAGTAGAAATCCTAAACTGATTAAATTAATAATAAAATATCTTATTAGAAAAAAAAATCTCTAAAACCATTTAAAAAAAATTTCTTAATGAAGTCATGAATAGAAAATAATCACATTGTTCTAATACTATTCAAACACGCGATACGATATAATTTCCGAATACGATTCTAAATAAAATATGATTAGAGGTTCAATCAATCATAAATAAAAAGAATTGTTCTACTAATCCCCAAATACTAAAATATGATGACATGATATAACTGTTAAGATGCAATTATATAACTGTAATAGCTATATAATATACATGACAAAAAAGTAATTAAATTTAACATTCGTATATTTTTCAATATATGCACATTTATTGAAATAATTTTGCAACAAAGTAATTAAATTTAAAACTTTTATTCAGAAAAAAAGATTTTAAAAAAATATTATTGAATTATGTTTTAAAATAACATTAAAAAGCGTGTGAAAAATAATATATAGAATTCTATGAAACAGAGATTAATTGTTAATTAATAACCGGCACCAGGTGATGATGATATATTCTGATGAGAACTCACAGTCGTCGCATTTCTATCGAGGTGTGCATCCGTTTATCGTAAATAAAGTAAAACAACTCCGTTTCGATAATTTACACAAAAGAAATTGCAAATGAATGAACAGTAGTATGTACATAATGTACAGCATATATAAATGCACATATACTGCAATTATTTAATAAATTGTGAGAGGGGGACGTGACTGCAAAATGTACAGCATGTTTGGCCTCAGTGGTGCTCAGAACTCACACAATCCAAAGTAGATGGATGATATCAAGTACTGTAATATAAAGTTGGTTTAATCTTTTCGATTTTACAAATATGTGGTGTACAATTAATAATGTATGAGTATATATATTTGCATGTGCATAAATCGGCAACATTCTTTTCCATTTTGACTACATAATTAAAACTGAACCTTCACTGTAATTTGGGATATTAAAAACACAAGTATATACATAAGCCGCAACCTGCAGATATACTGTATAAATTGCAATGTCCTGGTTGATGTAATAAAAAGGGATGAATATGGCAGAGCAATAAAAGTGGGTGAAAGCCCCTTGGTGGGGGTCCTAGGACTTTAGTTCAACTTCAAGAGTGCCCATGTTTTTTGCCTTGGTCTAAATTTGGACGGAGACAACTCTTTATTCCAATAATTTGGTTTAAATTTTGGTTCAAATTCATATATCAATAGTTTATTCAATTGGACGTCAAATGAATAAGATCACTTTAATTTCAAACTTAATAAATTTATTAAATTAAAAATAACAAAGATTAAACTACCCCGAATTAGTATATTGTTTCCACAAATGCTCGATTAGTGCATCTCGAAGAGCGATATGAGCTTCTTTATTTTTTATTTTTCGATACCGTTCAAGAAATTTATTTGATTAAATCAATGTTTAGGTTCATATTATGCTTTTATATAAGTTGTATTTGTAATTGTTTTTTATCAAGTGTAATCTTTATTTTATTTTTAATGTATTATTAATTTGAATTAAAATAATTCATGGTGTTTAATATATTTTTGTTAAATAACTATTATATATAAGTGAAAATTAAGAAATATAATTAAAAACTACTTAATATATGTATATAATAACATTTAGTTAACAAATTAACAAATATATAAAGGGTTAAGTTCTATGGAGACCACTTTTTTTTGGAAAGCTTGGAAAGCACTTATGTTCTACAAGTTAAATATTGCATAAAAACATTGCAAAATATATTATTTTGCGAATCATGCTCTACAAAGATACTTATTTTATTCAAAATATTTAATATAATATATGGATTGCATGTAAAACATTACAAAAATATTTTATTCTGCAAAACATGTTAAATTTGCAGAATATTTGTTCAGCTTACAAAACATACACATTCTACTTATTAAATTTAAATAATCTTCAATAATTTTAATGAATTAGTGATACTCGGAAAACATACTTCACAAAATAATATATTTAATAGTGTTTTGATTGCAGAAAATATCTGGTTTACAAGGTGTCCCTTGAAAACGTGGTCTCCATATAACATTTCTCAATATATAAAACATAAAAGGTTAATATTTTATTATTAAAAAGATTTAGGCCGGTGATTTACTGACCTAAATTAGAACGGGGTAATAAAACACGCATAGATTTGGACAATTTGGACTAATAAGCCAATGTTGGGAGATGACCACTACTCACTGGATTGCAAGGAAGCAACAGGACGTGATGCCCTTCTCTGCCAGCTTCTGGTTGTGGGTCCTACATAGGGCCGGACTTCCTCTTATATTACTGCAACACTTTTCTTACAAAACAGCCATTAAAATTGTCATTGATGGGTTTTCATTACTTTTTAAGTGACGTCTCATTTCTTTTACTTATTTAAATATTAGAACTTCTATTATCAATGTCCACACTCATTTTTAAACTGTATACGTGCTGCTAATTTCTTTATTGACCTTATCCAAAAAAATAAAAAAATGATCAAGATTAGGTTACCGCAGGTGGTGAGGTAATTTAAAAAAAAGGGAGACGATGTTGCAGGTATTGGCAGATGATGATTAAAACTTATAAACACATCTCCTTCCATTTTAATAGTACAGTGTATTTAGGAGTTTCATCTCAAATTTAATTTTTTACACACAATTAGAAAAATTAATTTAACGATGCAATTCCACTTATCTATATATATCTATTACTATTATATAAAAAAGAACATTGAAAGTTTTGGTATAGTATGTATTTTTTTGTTAGACGCTGAATTTTCTGAATTAATTTTACTTAAAATTTTATTAGCCTTATAATCGAATTATAATAGAAAATTAAATAAAGATCGTTTTCAACTATAACACGTTACTTTTTTTATTTCCCTCAATTAAAACAACTTCTCGTACAAGTTTATTTAATAAAATAAAATAATAATATTATAACCACTGAAAACTAATAAATTACTTTTTCACCTACTTAATTGTTTAATTTATTTAATTATTATTTTACTTAAAAACTTTGTTAAACTCAATCATCCTTATTTCTCTACAACAACAACCTCATCTCATCATATAACACAATGAAAAATCCCTTTGTTCTTAAACCAATGGAAAGTCAAAACCATGTGTACTACTAACCAGTAGCTATGGCACATATATTTTGTACGGGTCCAAACTAAAAAATATTTATTTTATATAATTTTTACTATTAATGTAAAGATAAATATATTTAAAGTAAGTATTATCTTATAATTCAATTACATAAACAAAATTTAAAAAAAATGATTTTTGAAGTCGAAATATTTATCTGTCTATATTATTATATTAAATACGAAACTTTACGGTCCTTCCTTCAATTACATAATTGCCCTTTCTTAAAAAAATTAATATTTTACTCAATTTTCCTTACTTAATTAATATCTAACCAATTATCTTTATAAGTAAAATACGTTGCCTTTTTTATTTTAACCAATTAAAACAAGTCTTTCTCTACCAATATTTTACACAATTCTTTTTAATTTATACCTTTTTTAAGTAAAACATGTTACATACAATTAGTTGGATTTGTAGTCTCGGATTAAAATAAAATAATAAAGACTGATAAAAATTTGAAAGCAAATTTGTTTTGTGGATATAATGTCATTAGGCTAAAACGGAAAATAAATGAGTTAAAACAAAATAAATTGAAAGTAAATTCGTTTGGAAGATATAATGTCATCGGCCTAAAATAAAATTATACATATTATCGATTCGGTCTAAAACATAATAATATTCATTCCAGGCTAAAATGAAATTAAACAAAAAACTAAATATAATTAGCTGGATTAGGTTGACATAGCGGGTCTGAGAATAAAACCAAGATTTGCTACCTCAGGGTAAAACAATATAATAAATACTACTGATCTAGCTAAAAAATATAATATTAAACGGGGCTATAACATAATGCGTTGGTCGATATATGTCATCAGAATAAAATAAAATATGTTATCTATTCGGCTTAAAACAAAAAATATTTAACCAATGTTAAAATAAAATTAAAAATAAACTAAATGTAATTAGATAGTTGATATAACGGGTTTAAGGTTAAAACAAAATAATGTATATTATTGTTCTATGCTAAAACTAAAATTAAATTCAAATTAAAGGTAATTATTATATTATTCATCCGTGTTAAAAAAAATTAAAGTCTACTTAATTTGTTGTTAGGTATAATGTATGCTTAGGATTGCGCGATAACTAGGATCCGACCCTAATAGCTGAAATTTTAAAATTTTGATTGCATATCTGTGTGTAAAATGTTTGGATTTATATAATTACGGGTTTTTTCAATTTCTATAATATCCAAAACTATTTTAACAAAATGAAAATAGAGATGATTTTTTAGTCGGTATAATCACGTCAGACTAAAATAAATCAATACATATTATTCATTCGGGCTAACAAAAATTAAACAATTGATTTATGATAAATCAAAATTAAAATAAGAAAATGATTATACTAGCTAACATAAAATAACATGTACTTTATTCGGATTTATCATTGATACATAAACTTTTTATCATTGATCCGAGTTAAAACAAATTAACCTAAAATAAATTTGAATATAATTAATTAGATTTGTTTGGTATACCAAAATAAAGATAATTTGTTTACTATTGATGTGAGTTAAAATTTATCTTTTAATTAAAACATAATTATATTTTGTAAACACACCTATGAATTTTCAAAAAAACTAAATATTTCAATTAGTGATATTTATTTAAAAACTAAAATTATATTAAATTATAAACATGCATATTTACAATAATTATAAAATAATATTATTGAAAATATCTAATAAATAAATTTTAGAGCTTAAAATTTTCACTTCAAATTAAATTCAAAAATTAAGTAATATTAAAATTAATCTGTGGATCGCACGGATTTTAAGTTATTATTATTATAATAAAGATAAAATAGTAAAATTTTGTATTTCGTTGGTAGTCAGTCATGTTATTTTTATCATCCTTTAAATTTATAATTATATTTAAAATAATATAATTGCATAAATATATTAAAATTTAAAATATACTTTTATAAACATAAATAGAAATATAATTTGTATAATCGTGTTAGGCTTGAACAAAATAATATATACTGTTCACCCCGGGTTAAACAAAATTATACTATTAATCCCATCTTAAATTAAAAAAAATTAAAAAACTAAATGCACTTAGTAGGATTTATTGTTTTGGTTTAAAATAAAATAATAAAAACTACCGACCTGACCAAAAAATTAAACTCTATACACTACTGAACCACGGTTAAAACGAAATTAAAATTTTAAAATTTATTCGTTGGTGGCATCAGGCTAAAATAAAATAAAATATAGTATTTATCCGGTCTAAAATAAAGTAATATTTCATCGCGGGCTAAAATAAATTTAAAACAATGTAATATTTCATCATGCGCTAAAATAAATTTAAAACAAATTAAATATAATTAATTGGATGTAGTTGGTAAAATTGGTATAAGGTTAAAACAAAATAATGTATAATATTGATATGTGATAAAACCAAAATCAATTCGAACTAAAAATATTTTCTATACCACTAATTCGCGCTAAAATAATATTAAAACCTACATAATTAGTTGGTATATAATACAGTCTCAATAATGAGCGTGAAAAAATGGACCTGCCCAAAACTTTAATGATTTAATTTTATAGTCAATTTATCTTTACAATGTTTGTGTTTAAATAATTACGGGCATTTTTCTATTTTAAAAGAGTCCATACTATTTAATTAAATAGATATTAGAGTAAATTCCCTAGTCGGTATATTATTGTAAGACTTAAATAAATTAATATATATTATTTATTCAGGCTAAAAAAATTATGCAATTTATCCAGTATAAAACAAAATTAAAATTAAAAATTAATTAGATCAATTGTAATTAAATAATATATAGCTACCCCTAAATGCCCACCACAAAAAACGGATGACCCAAAATTTAGAGATACGCATTCTGAGAATTCACATCACGGGATACGCATGTCTCACATGCACATCTTTCATTTTATTTCAGTAAGAGAACATTGAAAAAAAAATTGAAGCCGGATACAAATTTTTGTAATGCGTATATGGTATTGTGCATGTACGGAATGTGTATCTTTTGCAAATATTTTTAAGAAAATTAGTGAAGACACGCATTTTAAAAATGTGTATTAGGCGACACACGTTTTCATTATGCATGTCTTTTATTTTTTTTTTATACACGTCGTTGTGAAATGCGTGTCTTGTCGGTATTTTGAGCTTTCTGTCAAGCAAATAGGTATTTTGCGCCATTGTTACTTAAATGGAGGTAATTTTAACATTACGCTACCATTAATCGGGGCTAAAAAAATGAAATTAAAATAAATCTAAACATATTTATTTTGATTTGGTTGCTAATATATTATGTTTTAACCTAATACAAAATAATATATGCAATTGGTCTAGGCTAAAACAAAACTAAAATCAAAATAGGGATAATTAGTATATTATTGATTTTTGCTAAAATTACCTTTTAATTAAATCATAATTATCTTTTGTAAACACACATATAATGTTAGATATATTTGATAATGTCATGTCTAATATGATTTCTGTTTAGTTTTCAGATCTTACTTAAACATGACAAATCAGTACTTAACTGAAATCAGCACTTATACTGAAGTCAGAACTTAAGTTATCAGTACTTAAGGTTCAGGAGATATTTATCAGGAGATAATATCAGTACTTAAAGGAAACTTTCAGATAAGGAAGGCAGCTGATTGAAAGGAAAGAAGATTAAGACAAACGTAAGAAGAGATATGCATGAAGAAGGAATTCTGTGAAGAATGGAATACTTGGAAGAAAAGATAACTGATTGATATATTTTAGGAAGCAGGATTATATTCCATATCAATTAGCGATTATCTTGTAACTGTGTAGTATATAAACACAGACATAGGGTTTACACTATATGTGTTATCATTATCGAGTATATTAATTATTGTAACCCTAGCAGCTCTCGTGATATTTGTTCATCACTGAGAGATGACAGTTCTACATTGTAACAGAGTTTAATAAAGTTTGTATTCTGTTACTTTTGTTCTTTGAATTCGATTTGATTGTGCTATACACTATATTCAGCCCCCTTCTACAGTGTGTGTGACCTAACAAGTGGTATTAGAGCCTATCTGTTAACACACAAATAATTTAAGATCCAAAAATAATCATGTCTGATGCAGAAACTCCAACCAAGCCCACCAAAACTGAAGAACCTCCAAAGACTCAAATCCATAGTCGATATGAGGCTATTAGAGTTCCCATACTGAAACCATCTGAATATCCCATATGGAAGGTGATGATGACTATATTTCTGGAAGCTACAGATCCAGAATATCTTGACAGAATCAATGAAGGACCTCACAAGTCAACAAAACTCGCTGTTGTAGTTGCAGGTGAAGCAACAAAGTCTGTACCAAAGGAGAAGAGTGATTACACTGCTGAAGATATCGCATCAATTGCTAAGGATGCTAAGGTACGACACTTGCTGCATAGTGTCATTAATAATGTAATATCAAACAGGGTAATTAACTGCAAGACTGCAAAGGAGATATGAGATGCCTTGGAGACAAGGTGCCAGGGAACTGATTCGATTAAGAAGAACAGGAAGACAATACTCACTCAAGAGTATGAACACTTTGACTCAAAGCCTAATGAGTCACTGACTGATTTATATGACAGATTTGTCAAACTCTTGAATGATTTGTCACTAGTTGATAAGGAGTATGATCTTGAAGATTCAAACCTTAAATTCAAGTTAGATCTTCCTGAAAGTTGGGATTTGAACGCAACAATTATAAGAGACAACTATAATCTTGAAGAAACAACTCTTGATGAAATTTATGGGATGCTCAAGACTCATGAACTTGAGATGGAACAAAGAAGTAAGAGGAAAGGAGGAAAGTCAAAGACAGTTGCTCTTAAGGCTGAAGAAGAATCCCCCAAGGCAGCTACCTCAAGGAAATGCAAGGGAAAAGTGCTCATCACAAAGTCTAATTGTAACACCCCCAAATCCGGGGTCGGGGATCCGGGTTGTCACGAGTTCCAATTCCCTTAACAACTCTTAATCTTAATAAACAACAAATCACTGTGTACTGTGACCCCACAATATACACACACATACCACAAGTTATAGTCTCAGAGATGAATACCAAAAATAACACAAGTCATTTTATTCCACAATTATAAGCCATTACACCTCAAAAGGGTTTCTGAATAAATTTACATATTCTTTGCCATTATTAAAATTCATAAGTATACTGAAAGCCTAGCCTATTGGTAGTTCCTACCTCAACTACAACGGCATCAACGCCTACAGGAAACTGCGGAACGTTTCCTATTCGCTCACGAATTGGGAGTTTGATCCTGTTCATCTTGTCTATCTATTGTTGTGTGATGAAAGAAGAAAGCAAGGGTGAGCAACAAGCCCACCAAAATAATATGTATAATGATTTACAATATGTGAGCATTCTCATAGTACTCAAGAAAGTCTTGGTCAAGAAGAAATGAACCAAGTTTGATATCTTAACGCGACCAACTCACAAAATATTTAGTATATATGTACATATATTTTTCAAAATCTTGGAAGTCCTCTTCCATGCATAATATACACAGAGTTCCAGTTTATAACTGCATAAAAATATCGTTGCAAGGTGATCTCATATATCTAACCTTGTCTCAACGTTTTTCTGAAAATCTTTGTCATGCATAAGATAATCATTTAATAGATATAAGTTGAAAAGATGAAGTTACAAGATACTCCAATATACTTATATCTTTTCCGAATACTACTCGAACTACCACCGTTCGAGCTATAATCAGTTTCAAAAGTTCATCACATAGATGAGACTACAAGATAAGATTTGAATATATTCAATCTTTGAAATATCATTCAAAAGAAATGAAGTTGCGAGATACTTCATTTAATTCCCGATATATATATACACCTATATATATATCTCATACATTCCCTGATATACTTATACGAAATGAATAATAAATAACCAAAGATATACTTATACGAAAGTACGATCTTTATTTGAATAATCGAAAATAAGTTTGATTATCGAAACATTATTCTTTAATAAAATAAAGAATATTATTTAATAAATAAGCGGAGTCATAAGTCCTCGAATGAATATTAAAAATAATATTCATTAAATAAAATAAATGGAGTCATAAGTTCTCGAATGAATATTTAAAATAATATTCATTAAATAAAATAAAGTTATCGAATAAACCTTATTCGATTAATAATTTTGAAAACTATATCTATATATATATATATTTTTAATATATATATAATATACTCGGGAACATCGACTCCCGGTTTTGGAAAATGTTCACCTTTGGGTCCCCTATACTAAGGGTATACGAAATTACTGCTTATCTCTAGCATAGGTATTATGCAGTTTATAAGCAATTGAATCAACAATTAGATATCAAGATTATGAAAAAGACATGCATATAAACCATATCAGCATGCTCCAATATATCGCAAAAAAATTTGCTAATAATCATCATGCACTTATCACAAGATAATGCATATACATATATTTACATCACAACAACAGTATAACGGGTAGAAAACTTGCCTGAGCGACTGGGGGTGATAAAAGGTCTAGGACGAGTCTGGTAACTATAAACATCATATAAGTTGGAATTAAACCAAAGTCACTTAAGAATCTATATTTTAACCAATTAGACCTTAACGTTCGCTTTTGCGCTTAACGATTCACTTAAGTCGCTCGAGTACCCTCGGCTCCACCATTTTTTATAAATTAACCATTAAAAATTTTAAGGCGATTCTTTCGCGAGTCCCCTACCAACTGCCTAACCCACTTTACATAATTGTTTTATACTCCAATTAGTCATTTAAGGGCCTTAACCAAGGTTTCAAAGTAAGGCGAGAGGTAATGGTTCGTTCGCAAAATGCCGTTACTTAAAACGGTCATTTCTCCTAAACCGTGCATCGGATTCAAGCGAACCACATATCAAAAAGAAGCTCGCAATATGAACTATCTAACCATGGCAGTGGTCAAAACCTAAAAGTGAGTTTACGGGTCCTGATGTTAAGAACAAAAGCAGTCTAAGGTAAATCGGGCATTACGACGGCTATGTTTACGCGATTACCAAATTTATACCACTCCAAATCAATCCACAATCAACCCACAATCATTACTACAACCAAACTCCATCCATACTTTACTACAACAGCCCCAACATCTCAAGATTTCCAATTTATACTACTCTAAATCATAAACTAAAAGCTATTCTTAAGTTCATTAACCAATAATCAAGATTTACAACTTCAAACCTATTACAAATCCAACCACACTCTAAGTATACAAGAATCATGCTTCTCATGAACCATATCAATCATAAAAACTCTAAATATACAAAAGTAGGGCTAGGGTATGAGATTATACCTTCCTTGGTGAGTAAAAGTAACTAAGGAGATTGGAATCACCCTTGAAAATCCTTACCAAAGCTATATCTAAACAAAAAAACAAGATCAAAATTTTTAAGATCTTGAAAACACTATTCACCCTCTTCTTCCATGAATTATTGGAAGAGATTGTGAAGGAAATGGAAGCTTAGATTCATAGGATAGCTATATCTAAGTATAAGGAACCTTGGATAATTATCTCACCAATTTTCAAAGCATGGAACTTGAATTTGGATTTTTTCTTCTTGGAAAAGAGAAAAGGGCCGAGAGCTTCTTGCTTGAAAAATGGAAAGTCAACTTGTGTTTTTGTGTTATGAATTATTTTGGCTTGGTTGCTTTATTTTGTTGTTAATTAAATTTGTTACCATGGTAAAAATTGTGTGGCTTATAGTCAACCAACAAATCCTTCCCATTTTGTCATGCTTATGTCATCCACTTATGTCATCTTGTTACACTTGTCTTCCTCTTGTTGGTGTGATGACATCATCACCCACTAACCTCCTTGATTAACTCCTAATTTCTTGGCTAATGACCGCTGATCTGTTATACGGTTCGCTTAACTTTCGTTCTCGTTTATCGTTTGAGGGATCATACCCGGGATCTTATTACTTGGGTTCCTTTAACCTTTCTCAATACATTATATTCCTTTTATGATCCTCTCTTATAATCTTTGAATTTAAATCCTTTTTATATTGTTACCTTATACTCAATTCTTTCGGTATCTGGTGGATTTTCGGGAAAAATTAAAGTGTTCGAATTTGGATTCTGACGATCTTTACATACACTTATATACCATATAGAGTACTAATAAGATCTCAGAATAACAATAAAAGAACCTCTACAAAGGCATGAAAAGTTTTCTTATTCATCATAATCAGCAAAATCACTATTCATAAGGGTTATAAAAAGTTCAAAATTTTTGGGGTTATTACAGTCTCCCCTCCTTAAAAGGATTCCGTCCCGGAATCAGATAGAAACAATTGAGGGTACTTTTTAGCATTGCGCTCTCTAGTTCCCAAGTTGATTCCTCCACATTATGATTCTGCCATGGCACTCTGACTAGCTTGATCACTTTGTTCCGAAGCACCTGTTCCTTCTTATCTATAATCTTTACCGGTTTCTCCATGTAAGTCAGATCTGGTTGCATATCCACCTGCTCGTACTCCACTATGTGTCTGGCATCCCGATGATACTTCCTTAGCATTGACACATGGAACACATTATGAACTTGTTGTAGGTTCGGGGGTAAGGCTAGCTCGTAAGCTAACTTCCCAATCCGTCTTAGTATCTCAAAAGGTCCAATGTATCTTGGGCTTAGTTTCCCTTTCTTTCCGAACCACATCCATCTTTTCCAAGGGAATACCTATAACAGCACTAGGTCCCCTACTTCCTATTCCGTGTCCTTTCGTGTCAAATCAACATACTTCTTATGTCCATCTTGGGCTACTACCAGCCGTCCTCTGATTATATCTATTATATCCTTGGTTCTTTGGACCGCTGCTGGTAGAAGCATCTTGCGCTCTACAACTTCATCCTAACATAAGGGAGATCGACATTGTCTTCCCTCAAGGATCTCATAAGGCGACATCTCGATACCTGACATACGATCTATTGTCGTGAGAAAACTCAATCTGTGTTAAGTGATCATTCCAAATTCTTTCAAGTCTTATTGCACAGACTCTCATCATAGCTTCTAGCATTATAGTTTTTGCTTCTCAATACCCACTCTTTTCCCATTCATAATCGTTACTATCTTCCGTACATAATACTATTCGAGATATACCTTTACTCGCTAGAGTTTTATAACCTTTTAATAAATGTGTCAACCTTAGTATCACAAATGCGTTTCCATTCCGAATACCACCATACTTGGTACCACTTCATCTCTAGCTGCCTCCATCTTCGAAAGCATGGAAGATCATAAGAAGTGATAATGACACTGAGTTCAAGAATTTGATCATGGAAGAGTTCTGCAAAGACCATGGAATCAAGCAAGAATTTTCTGCTCCTGGAACTCCACAAAAAAATGGAGTTGTTGAAAGAAAGAATAGAACTCTTATTGAAGCTGCACGAACTATGCTTGATGAAGCAAAGCTACCAACCTATTTTTGGGCTGAAGCTGTGCAGATTGCTTGTTTTACTCAGAATGCAACACTCATTAACAAGCATGGAAAGACACCATATGAGATGGTGAAGAAATACAAGCCAAATCTGAAGTATTTTCATGTATTTGGATGCAAGTGTTTTGTTCTTAAGACTCACCCTGAACACCTATCCAAATTTGATTTAAAAGCTGATGAAGGAATTTTTGTTGGATATCCACTTTCCACAAAAGCCTTCAGAGTCTACAATTTAAGAACAAGGGTTGTCATGGAATCTATCAATGTCTCCTTTGATGATAAGAAGATTACTGGACTTGAAGATTTCAATGATCATGATCAGTTGAGATTTGAAAATGAAGACTTAAATTCTGATACTGAAAATCCTGACAGTCTAAAACCTGATACTACAAACTCTGATGGATTAAACTCTGATGTTATTGAAACTGTGGTGACTACGCCAAAGAAAGATGCACCTGTGCAAGGGGAGCATACTGAAGATACAACCACATCTCAAGAAGCATCAGAACATACAACTGGCTCTTCAAGTTCTGATAAGCCAAGTTCTGATAATTCTGAAAACTCAATTTCTGAAGGATCTAACTCAGAGAGCATAGTTTCAGGGGGAGCATCAGAAAATGTTGATGAAGATAGCATGGATCATGGGGGAGCATCCAGTTCTAGAGAAAACCTTCCATCTGCAAGAAAGTGGACTAAATCACATACACCTGACTTAATTATTGGAAATCCTGATGCAGGTGTCAGAACTAGAACAACTACTTCAAGTGAATGTCTCTATAATTCTTTTCTTTCTCAGACTGAACCAAAGAAAGTGGAAGAAGCTCTTCAAGATGCTGATTGGGTGCAAGCAATGTAGGAAGAGTTAAATGAATTTGAAAGAAACAAAGTCTGGACCCTAGTGCCAAGACCAAAGAATAGCTCTGTTGTTGGTATAAAGTGGGTGTTCAGAAACAAAACTGATAGTGATGGCATAATTACAAGGAATAAAGCAAGGATGGTTGCAAAAGGATATTCTCAACATGAGGGAATTTATTATGATGAAACATTTGCACCAGTTGCTAGATTGGAAGCCATAAGGATATTTTTGGCTAATGCTGCTCACAAAAAGTTTACTGTCTTTCAAATGGATATAAAAAGTGCTTTTCTCAATGGAGAATTGGAAGAGGAAGTATATGTTGAACAACCTCCAGGCTTTGTAGATTCCAAATTTCTAAATCATGTCTACAGGCTTGATAAAGCACTTTATGGCCTTAAGCAAGCTCCAAGAGCATGGTATGAGACTTTAGCTCAATTTCTTCTGGAAAGTGGATTTAACAGATGAACTATTGACAAAACTCTGTTCTACCTCAACCATGGAAAGGACTTACTTTTGGTTCAGATATATGTTGATGATATCATCTTTGGTTCTACAAATGACAGACTTTGCAAGAAGTTTGCCAAACTGATGCAGTCAAGATATCAAATGAGTATGATGGGGGAACTTAGCTATTTTCCGGGCCTTCAAGTCAAGCAGAATGAAGAAGGCAACTTTATTTATCAAACCAAATACACCAGCAATTTGCTGAAGAAATTTGGAATGCAAGAGTGTTCAAGTGCATCCACTCCCATGACCACTGCAACAAAATTGGATAAAGATACTGGTAAATCAGTAGATATTACTGATTACAGAGGTATGATTGGCTCTCTACTCTATCTAACTGCTAGTAGACCTGATATCATGTATGCTACCTGTCTTTGTGCAAGATTTCACGTAGATCCAAGAGAGCCTCACTTAACAGCTGTGAAAAGAATTTTCAAGTATCTTAAGGGAACAGCTGATCTGGGATTGTGGTATCCCAGAGAATCAGACTTTAAACTAATAGGTTACTCAGATGTAGATTTTACAGGTTACAAAATTGACAGGAAAAGCACAAGTGGAAGCTGCCAATTTTTTGGAGGCAGATTGGTTTCTTGGTTTAGCAAGAAACCAAAGTCAAACATCAATTGCAGAAGCAGAGTACATTGCTGCAGGAAGCTGTTGGGCACAGATTCTTTGGATGAAGAATCAGTTACTGGATTACGGGTTTACATATTTTAAAATCCCTATTTACTGTGATAATCAAAGTGCTATTGCTATGACAGATAATCCAGTTCAACACTCAATGACAAAGAACATCAGCATAAGGTACCACTTCATAAGGGAACATGTGGATGAAGGTACAGTGGAATTTCACTTTATTCCAACAGATCAACAACTAGCAGATATCTTCACAAAACTATTGTGTGAAGCTACTTTTACAAGATTGGTAAATGAACTTGGAATGGTTTCAGGTTCTTTCTCTAAAACTGCTTAGTTTTTGTTCTGATGCATCAGACTTTATGATCAGTATTTACAGATATTATCATCTTTGTGTATTCCGTGCTTAATTGAAAATTGCTTAAGTACTGATTGTTTTCTGATGTGAATTTCTAAACTCTGATAGTGATATGAATGTTTCTGTGATTATTCAATCCAATGAGGATAAATATGCTAGATGCTGACCTAGTAGTCTTTAATATACTAACAAATCCCATGTTTGAACTAATTGTTTATGTGGAAATCTGTTGACAAAAGCAAATTCTGATATTGAGCTTAGTTAAGTTTACTTTGTCTATCTTATTACTAAGTCAAAAACTAGAATAATGCTTCTCATCTGTTAAGTTCTGATGTTAGTAAATCTTGTGAATGTACTAAGTGCTGATAAGCCTCACTTATCAAAAGAAAAGGAAAAGAAAAAGAAATAAAAATCTGGTACTCCTTTGAGATCTAGAGTAAAAACTGTGGAAGGGAAGACCCAAGTGCATTGCTGGTATTAAGTAATATGCATCAGAAAAGCAAAAATAAATATTTTTCTTGGTGACTTTTCACACTCTATGATTACTGGACAAATACTCTGATAATAGCATAAATTCTGATAAGCAGTCGTGACTCACTTACACTGAGAAGCCACTGTGAAATGGAATTTCAAAAGATGCATAAAATAAGCATAAAACAGTTGAGGTGGACTCATACATGAACTCATTATAAAGTAGACTTCAGAATCATGACAGATTTTGAGCAAAGTTCTTAGTTATGCCTTATTTCTAAGATGTACTGAAGTGAATCAGACTTTAATCTTTATCTGATATTTAGCTTACTGTACACACATACACTCCATATGAATGATGAAAATTACTGTGGTGATAAATGTTGTTTTAGATGAACGTTTAAGTGTCAGTTACATAAATTCTGAGGACAAGTTATGATGGAAGTTCTGATGACTAAGTTCTAAATAAATAAAATCAGAATTTGTGTGAAGAATTACAGAAATAGGCATTCACTTTTCGAGTTAAGAAATCATGTTCTGATGACTGATAAGTTCTGATATAAGTCTAAGTTCTGATATTAAACTCTTATTCTTTACTTGACTTATTTGTGATTAAAATCTGAAACAGTCTTATTTAAAATCAGAATATGTTTGGGTGAGATATTAACAGTCAATATAATTTGGGTTAATGGTACACGTCTATGCACAGTAATTTTTACTTGTTTCATGTGCTCATTAAATCCTGTTTTAAACTTCCAATGGCTGTTTTTATTCTCATCAGTCTAGGGAGACGAGGTGGAATTATTTCTACCTATAACCATTCAATTTTCCTTGCGTCTCTTGGCATTCTATTGGCTATATAAACCAACACCTCATTCCAGCCAACACATCTCTCATTTTCTCTCAAACTCATTTGTTTTTCACTCATCACAATCATGGTTCATTACAACTTAGTTCTGAACTATGACACCTTCACTATCAATATGAGGTGTACAGAATGGCAGCAGGAATGGTATGTCACTGTTAACCCTGATGAAATTTGGGACTCAGTTCCCCAAGAGGTCCTCACAGACCTCTTGTTCTTCTACATGGACTACCATCGCCATCTTGAGCGACTGGAAGAGGAACGGATGGAAGCTCTCCGACAGCAGGAGCGTATTATTCGTCTTGCTGTTCTTTTTATTGAGAGTAGAAAGAAGAAATAATTTCTGCTCCCTGTTTCTCTTCACCGTCAGCTTTGCCTGACTTCGTAGCTTAGGACAAAAGTTGTTGATGTTAGGATTTGTAGCTTAGGACAATCTTGTACTTTTAAACATGTAATTTAAATTTCATGAAATGTATTTGCTCAATATATTAATGAAATTTTATATTTTTGCAAGATTTTGTCTCTGAGTCGTAAATCCTGATACTAACCATATTCTGATGACCTTTTTCGCTCTGATACAAATCAAGTTCTGATTCTGACGTGGCAGTATCTGTTTGCGTAGTTTTTTTTAATGGTCATTCTATCATTGGTCATATTTTTACAGAATATTGGTCACGCAGTGATAAAAATTTATTAAGTGGGAACACTTTTAAATTTTAAAATAAAACTGAACTACCTTGATTAATGGGATTACTTGGTAAGTGGAACGGTTTTTCCTTGAAAAACTGCATGTGATAAGTAATAATTACTGAAGACCTGTGCCCATTATATATCTTTTACTGCTGCATGTCTGACAGGTGTCTCAACGGTTACTTTTTCTACCATGTACAAGTAAAAAAGAGAAAAGATTGTAATATATTTTATTTACTTTCATATTTTATCTCTCTACTTTTACTTTTATTCTCTCTCATCTACCGACGATTTTTCATATAGACATTTTCTCAAACACCTTACATGCAATCTTCTTTCTCACGAATTCTCATGGCACCCAAGGACATAATTTTCGATGGAGCTACATTTGTTCCTAATAACTTCTCTGTTATTCTTAGCAAGTCAGAAACACCCTCTGAACTTCACTTTATTCAGGACTTTCTTGCTAGTTCTGATATTGGGTATGCTCTGACTGAACCCGAAGCAGTTTCTGGTACTCAAGTACTGGAGTTTTGGAGAAGCTGTGTGTATGATGATGGCGGTACTCAAGGGTCCCCAAGTATTATTTTTACATCAGGGGAGGATGAGTATGTTGTGACATTGTCTACGGTTCGACAATCACTGCAGCTACCTGAGAACTGTGTCTATTCTACTATTGACGAGCCAGTTCTTCAAAACATGATGGCCAGTCTAGGATATGAAAGAACATTGGTAAAGCTGGGCCAGTTGAAGAGATCTTTCATAAGGAGGGAATGGAGTTTCTTCGTTGATTGCATAACTAAAGCTTTTGCAAACAAATATTCCAATTTTGATGTAATTCCCATATTCAGCCAACAAATCGGGTATGCTCTTATAAATTGAACTGATTTTGACTATGCTCGTGCTGTTTTAGGTTTTATTGGGGACATAATGAATGAAGATAGATTTACTATTTATTTTGCTAGATTCTGTCAGCTTATTTATAGTTTCTGTTGTGATACTAAGCCCCAAGGTTATGGTGAATTAATTTCATCATTCAGAATAGCTAAAAGAGCTTTTACTGACTTATTATCTACTGATAATAAGAAGGTTGTGTTAAGACCCCTTCTAATTCCTTTATCTGTCAAACAAGCCTTAATAACCTATGATCCTATTAAGTACACTGCATTATATCCTGATATTCAACCATCTGAACCTCATCCATCAGCACCTACCACCTCTACTCAACCACCACAAACTTCTCAACCTCAACCTTCAGAACCTACAGTGTAGCCTTCATCTTCCAAACCTAAGAGGATTAAGAAATTACCTCATACACAACAGAAGAGAAGGAGATTCATTCTGCGAGATGAATCAGATGCTGAGGAACAGGTTCCTGTATCAAAACCTGTTGTTCAAGAAGCTGAGAAGGTCTCTTCTCAGAAGGATGATGATATTGGGAGTTCTAAGCCTCTAAAAAGGCTTAGAAAGCATAATACTGATGATACAGCTCCTAGAGTCACCTTAAAAGCTAAAAGATTCAAAATATTGGCAAAAAGGCCTGAAGATTCTGGTAAAGGAATGGAAGCAACAGCTAAGGAAGGAGATCAGGAATCTCTGAGCCAGAATCTACTCACATTCCTACACCTCCAGCATCTCCAGTAAATGCCGATACTCAGGGGCCAAGTGATGAAATTGACATTCATAACTTGGAAGTGCCTCAGATTTTGTATCTAGAAGCTCCACCAACTCAAGTCACTCCACCAACAACACCAATTCCTGATGCTGATTTTCATCCAGAATTGCCTACAACACCTTCTCTGCATCTAGATACTGAAGATCATGTTTTAGGTGAGCATCAGAATATGGATGTTGATCAGAACTTAGTTGGAGATCAGCCCTTAGAGGATGATGTTGAAGCCTCCATAGCTTCTCATACTGTTCTTTTATCAGAAGATACTGAAGTTGTTGACTCTGTAAGTTCTGATGCTGCAAATGTTGATGCTACTGGTAATGCTGCTAAAAATTTAGATGCTGATGTGGCTGGTCCTTCTGGACATGCTCCTCTACAAGCTCCTTCAAAAGCTGAGATAGTCAAAAAGTTTGTTACAGGGGAAGCACCAGTACCTTGGCGCGAAACTCCTAGAGGACAGGAGTGGACTAAGGAGTGGAACACAGTTACTTTTGTTCCAACTGAAAGAATTCTTGTTGAGCACTTGGCAAAAGCTGATGAGATGCTAGTTAATGATGATTTCAAGACACAACTGAGAGTTACTGCATTGAGTACTAGACACCTTTAAGGTCAACACTCAACAACTCATGCCGAGGTGCATAAAATTCAAGAAGCTTTACTCAAGCAAGAAATGACTATGAAACTTGAAAAGAAAAACTTTTTCAAATCTTCATTTGACAGAATTGCCAACATTGAGAAGACTCAAGAGAAGCAACAGGCTCAGATTGCTGATATTATTAAGAATCAAGCGACTCAGCAATCTCAACTCAATGAAATCCAATCCTCAATGGAATTGCTTGTCTCTCTTCTTTTACCTGCTGATGCCAAAAAGGGGGAGAAAGTAATTAAGTCCAAATGCAAACCTGATAAGACACTGAAGAAAAAGGATGATGGTAATGACCCGGGAAACTCTGGAATGGGTGGAGGTCGTGGTCAAGGTGGAGGTCTCTCATCAAGTAGAGATGGAACTACAAGTCATAGAACAAGTTCTGATATTGGGAGAAGAATAACTTCTGATACTGGTAAAATGATAAGTTCTGATGAACTTTTGGAACTTGATGAAGAAATTTCAAGATAGTTATTTCTGAAAGAAAATCCAGGAATGGACTTTGAGAGTCTAATGGAAGAAAAAGCTAGACTTAAGTTAGAAAAGGTCAACTCCAAATCTGAAGCTTCTGTTGTTAAACAGAAACTTCCTACGGCTAAAGGCATTGTGATAAAAAAAGGACAAATCCTATGTCAACCAAGGCCAAATCACAATTACAGATAGATCCAAGGTCCAAGGGCAAAGAAAAAGTTGGTGAACCTGTAAATGTTTATGTGCCTCCTATGGATGAAGAAATTTATGTTGAAGATGCTGATCGTACTCTCACTTCAAGGAAGATTTCTAAAACAACCTCTGACATGGCTCAACTTGTTCAGAGTCAAGATATAGTTAGTTCTGATATAATAATGAAGCAAGCAACCTCTGACATAGCTCAAGTTGGCTTGATATCAGAAGATAAGTCAAAGGAAACCTCTGACATTGCTCATGTTAAATCCTCAAAGTTACTCCTACCAGGATTCACTAAAGCCAAACAGACTCAACCTTTGAAGACTGCAACAAGTGGTTTTGAAGCAAGAGTGGTTACTGGAAAGGAAGCAAGAGATAAATCTGGATTGGATAGTGCTGATGAAAGAAGAGTGCAAAACACAACCAATGATCCAACTTCCTTAAGTGAACCAGGTATTGGAGCAACTCCTGAAAGATTGAATCAACTAGAATCTGTACAGATGGTCTACCATACCTTCTTGAAAGAACACATCTTGTTATATTTTATGACATATGGAAGGGTTTACCATATAAGGGAAAATGCTATACCACTGAAGTATTTTGAGGAACTACAACATGTTTTATTCTTACTTCAAGTGAATGACATAATAATAGAAAGTGCTGCAAATTATTTGAAGACTCAAATTCAGAGACATAAAAGGCTTTATTCTGTAAAGTCTGACAGCACATACTGTCCCAAGTACAGAAATCACAAGGGTGATATTGTTGATATGAAGCCTAATACTGCAAATATCAGAACATATCTTGGTATTAAGGGACTTGAATTCAATCTAGAGTCTGACAAAGCCTATGTCATAAGACTAGATCAGGAGTTGAGAAAAGCAAAAATTAATGATCTCAAATATGCTATCTTCCAAACTGGTGAAGATACTGCAGAACTCAAAGATGCTAAAAGGAGAATGATTGATGAAATCAGATATGCTGAGAGATGTTTGTTAAAGAACTATCTCAGAACAACTCCTGACATCGAAGAGATTAGAAAGTGAAGCCAAGTCAAGATCTACAACTGCTCAAATTCTGATGTGTATACAGACTGAAGTTGTTATCAGAAGTTAAAGTTGGTAAAGCTTTAAGGACTGTAAGTTACAGTTATCTAGTCAAATTCTCATGAATTTATACTTAATGTTTTTGACATCATCAAATATCTGTTAAACTTGTATATTATGCTAATTTACAAGTTGGGGGAGATTGTTAGATATATTTGATAATGTCATGTCTAATATGATTTGTGTTTAGTTTTCAAATCTTACTTAAATAGGACAAATCAGTACTTAACTGAAATCAGCACTTATACTAAAGTCAGAACTTAAGTTATCAGTACTTAAGGTTCAGGAGATATTTATCAGGAGATAATATCAGGACTTAAAGGAAACTTTCAGATAAGGAAGGCAGCTGATTGAAAGGATAGAAGATCAAGACAAACGTAAGAAGAGATATGCATGAAGAAGGAATTCTGTGAAGAATGGAATACTTGGAAGAAAAGATAACTGATTGATATATTTTAGGAAGCAGAATTATATTCCATATTAATTAGCGATTATCTTATAACTGTGTAGTATATAAACACAGACATAGGGTTTACACTATATGTGTTATCATTATCGAGTATATTATTTATTGTAACCCTAGCAGCTCTCGTGATATTTGTTCATCACTGAGATAGGACAGTTTTACATTGTAACAGAGTTTAATAAAGTTTGTTTTCTGTTACTTGTGTTCTTTGAATTCGATTTGATTGTGCTATACACTGTATTCAACCCCCTTCTACAGTGTGTGTGAACTAACATATAAATATCAATAAAATTACATATTTCAATCATTCATATTATTTTTTAAAATTAAAATATCACTTATTTCACAAATATCATTAACTTATACGCGCGGGGTGTGGTTATATATTGTTATCACAAAGTCATATTATTAAAAGTTTTAGATAAAAAAATCATCTATGAGAGTTTTCAATTTCAATTAAATTTTAAAAATTGTATAATATAAAAGGCAATCCATGCATCCCACGGGTTCTAAACTAATAATATATTAAAAGGGAAACATTAAAATTTAGTTGTCAGTCCGCTGGTCACTCTAAATTCATAGCCATTAGATATTTCATATCAAATTGATAGAAACTGTTAGATATAATATTATAAATTATTATATAATAGTGAGATTTTTGAATCCTACCAGCAAAATATTAAAATAACACATTACATTATATATTGACAAAAACAATTGTGAATCGCCGAGTTATATTCTACTACCTCTGTCCCCTTATTTCTTTACAGTTTTCACATGCTTGACACGCATTTTAAGGCAATTATAAAGTATATTTCCGTAATTTATTTTATAATTTTTTTTGTATAAAATTTGAACATTATATTTTATTTTAAAAGAAAAAAAATTAAAAAAAAATTATGCAACTACATTTAATAAGAACATTAAAGTGGGTGTCGAGCCCCCGTCCTCCAATTTAAAGAATTGAGGGGGGCGGAGGGAGTAGTACCAATAATAAAACCATTAATATAGACTTTTATTCATATCTCATTAATTATTATACAAATTCCAAGAAAAATAATTTTGGAATAATATCAACATGTTTGCACTGAAAGTTGAAAGTGGACATGTAGTATGAAAAAATATATTAAAAAAGACTATAATTTATGAGACGACAGGGAGTAATTGTAACACCCGAATCCCACGTCGATAATATCTGAAACTTCTGTTCAGTCAAAGTATTGCTAACAAGTGTATCAACAAATCGTGATCTCTTGGATGCATCTGGTGTGCTTGTTATTTATTCAAGTTGATAGTTTACTCAGGTTGGCTACATTTGAGCGATTAGACTTCCTTGTTTCAGACTCAAAATTATGATTTTCCTCGTTTCACGAGAAAACTCAAACTTTGACCCCGATTAACGGCGTAATGTTTTGAAAGGGGGAGCATCATAGTTGATAAAACATGTCATTTTTTATTTCCTTTCAAATTATCTTTTTATAGGACCCGACTTGGCATACAATATAAATAAATCATATTTCCTATAATATTCTAATTTCACTAATATCCAAGTTTATTTCTAATACCCTCCCTCAAACTCACGCTACTCAAAATCGGGATTTTGTCAAAATAGAAAAATACGAAATTGTTTGTTTTAATATGTCACTTGAATATCAGTTTTCTCGTTTGAATCGTCCGTTTTAATAGGCCACTTACTTCAGTTTTCTCGTTCTGAATCTTCTGCTTTAATCAGCCACTTGAATATTTTTTCTCATTCTGGTCAGACCTATATCCTCGTATTCATCATCTTGTCCTTGTCGTCTTTTATGTCATTGATATCATTATTATTGTATCTTTTGTGATTTTTGTTAAAGCGGAATCGCCCGTTCTAGCCAAAAGTTTTGTAAAGTATGTTAGAGGATTTGAATTAAATAAATAGCCCTTTTTTATTTATTTTTGTAACTTATAAATTAATTTTGTAACTCCCCATTAATGATAAAAATTTGATAAATTTCATTATTGTGGCTCATTATAGAGGAGGTTGCATTTTATTTTAATTTATAGGTAACAAATTTTTGTTCTAATAGGGCGAAGCAAGGATTCTTAGTTGAAGACACAAAAAAAATCTCTCAAGCATTTTCATACTTTTTCTGACATTTTTCTTAATGATTTAGGTTCTTTTTCTATGAGATAGAAGCCATACTTGTTCGGTTCGTTGAAGGCAGATCTCAAGTGCTTAAGATCACCTCAATTCGTTGTATCTTCTAAATATAAGCCATAACACCTTCAAGCACCACAAGGAGGGGCTTATCTATTTTTAAGGACGGCGTGGTTTTCACGTGTCTCGAATATTTTCCGATATTTTTTTTTTGTATAATTCTGATTTCAGGTATACTCAGTTACTATACTCCCTACAAGCTTAAAATTGAATAATTTTATTACATTTGAATTATCTTAAGTGATAAATTAATTTATATGAAATAATTTTTTTGGGAGTATAGTGATTTTATTTTTTGCCCGGATATGTTTATGGTTAGCCTGTTTAGATTTGAAAAAAAAACTTGTTTATATATTTGTGGTGTTTTCTTATTTATGATGAATATGTTGATTTGGTTTTGGTTCCGACATGATGGTTTGTGGAGTTCATATTCATGCTTTAATTTGTTTTTCGATCCAGTTTTCCTGTTGGCATGCTAATCATTATTTAACGGTATATGATAATTAATCTGCATATGTGTTTAAAAATTATCAAGTGGGTATATTAATGTAATTTTGTGCCAATTTACATGTATATATGAGCTATTTATTTGGTAGAGTTTTATGTGCTTTTCATGATTACAAAATTCATGATTGTGTTATAACATTTTTGTCTCATGTAGCTTATAAATGGGTATAACTTACATTTTTAATGCTTCATGTACGTTTTAGTTCCTAGTCAGTTAAATGCTAGTGTTACTTTTTGAGTTTTGACAGACATAATATGTTAGATATATTTGAGATGTCATGTATAATCTGATGTGTTTAGTTTTAGAACTTAATATCAGGACTTATTAGGACTTACTGGAAATCAGAACTTACTGAAGTAAGAACGTATATCAGAACTTAAGGTCGTCAGGATTTATATCAGGACTTAAGTGCGGGTACTTCAGATAAGGAATGCGGCTGATTTACATGAGAGGATCTGGACTAAAATAAAGGAAGATATGCTTGGAGAGTTGTACAGCTAAAGGACTGCAGAAGATAATATCTGATTGATATATTTTAGGAGACAGAATTATATTCCATATCAATTAGAAGATATCTTGTAACTGTGTACTATATAAACACAACTTAGGGTTTACACTATATGTGTTATCATTCACGAGAACATTGTTCATTATAACCTAGCAGCTCTTAGTGATATTGTTCATCACTGAGAGAGTAGTTTAACCTACTTTGTAACATAGCTTATTATATTGAATAAACTTGATTACTGTTACATACGTGTGTTCTAAATCAATTTGATTGTATAAACACTATATTCAACCCCCTTCTATAGTGTTGTGTGACCTAACAAGTGGTATCAGAGCCTCTATGTTGATATACAAACGGTGAGATCCAGCTAACAATCATGTCTGACGAAACACAAACTCCACCTAAGCCCACCAAAACTCAAGATACTCAAAATAATCAAACTCACAGTCGATATGAGACTATTAGGGTTCCCATACTGAGAACATTTGAGTATCCTCTATGGAAGGTAAAGATGGCTATGTTTTTGGAAGACACAGATCCAGAATACCTTGATAGAATTAATGATGGACCATATAAGCCTACCAAGCTTTCCGTTGTAGTTGCTGATCAACCAGCAAAGATGATACCAAAGGAGAAAGGTGATTACACACCTGAAGACATCTCATCTATTGCCAATGATGCAAGGGTAAGACATCTGCTTCATAGTGCAATTGACAATGTCATGTCAAATAGGGTAATTGGATGCAAGAATGCAAAGGAAATATGGGATGCTTTGGAGACAAGATGCCAGGGAACTGAAGCCATCAAAAAGAACAGGAAGACTATACTCACACAAGAGTATGAGGACTTTGACTCAAAAGCTGATGAGTCATTAACTGATTTATATGACAGGTTTGCCAAACTCTTGAATGATCTGTCACTGGTGGACCAGGAATATGATCTTGAAGATTCAAATCTAAAATTCCTTTTAGCTCTTCCTGAAAATTAGGATTTGAAGTCTACTACCATAAGAGACAACTATGACCTTGCTGAAACTACTCTTGATGATATTTATGCTATGCTCAAGACTCATGAACTTGAGATGGATCAAAGGAGCAAAAGGCATGGAAGAAAGTTAAAGACAGTTGCACTTAAAGTTGAGGAGGAATCTCATAAAGTGGTTGTCTCAAAGAAGGGCAAAGGAAAGGCTCTCATCATACAGTCTGATTCAGAGTCATCATATTCTGATGATGATGATTCAGTATCTGAAAATTTATCTGAAGTGGATGTTGATGCAGAGATGATGCAACTGTGTGCTCTTATGGTGAAGGGTATAACAAAGATAGCCTACAAGAAATTCAGAAAGGGTAAGAAGTTTTCCAGGAAAGGTGGAAGTTCTGAAAAGAAAGGGTTCAGAAAGACTGAAGGCAAAGGAGGAAAGTCTGACAGAGGAGACAACTCAAATGTCAAATGCTACAATTGTGGTGAAAGAGGCCACATCTCTCCTGACTGCAAGAAATGAAAAGGTGATAAAGGCCAGACACTTATCACAAAGAAGAAAAACTGGGCAGACACTTCAGATTCTGAAGAAGAGGTGAACTATGCTTTGATGGCAAATGCTGATAGCAGTACTGAAACTGCTGAATTGAAGGTACCTCATTCAACTCTTGCTTTTCATACTGATGATATTTCTGAGCTAATATTATATCTTAAAACCATGTTCATTAGTTTTAGAGATCAGACTTTAGAAAATGAAAGATTAAAATCTAAAAGTCTTGCTCTTAGAAACAGAAATGACTACTTAGAAAAAGAGTTAGTTATATTCCATCAAACTCAGAAAGAAAGAGATGAGGATTTGTATGTTAGAGATGAACTGCTAAAATTGAGTAAATCTCTTAAATCTGAACTGGAAAAGGAAAAGGAGATAATCAAAACTTAGACTAACTCTGGAAGAACAACTCATAAAATCTTAGAAAATGGAAATCGGAAAGAAGGACTAGGTTAACTAGATGATAAAGAAGAAAAGGAAACTGTGTCATCTAAACCAAACTTTACCAAGAAAGCTGAAAAGCCTAAAGTTAATCCTGTCAAGTTTGTGTCAAATTCTGACAAGTCAAAATCTGAAAAGGAAGTTAAGGATAAATTAACATCTGACAAACTAAGACAAGATAAACCAACTGTGGTAAATGTTGGCTTAATGACAAAGAAGCAGCTTAAGTATAAGCTGAAAGAGATTAAAAATGTGAACAAGGTCAAGGAAGCTAGGAAAAATAGGAATGGAAAGGAAGGTATGGATAAAAGAAATAATTATATGCCTGTTCCTAATGCTCCTAGAAAGAGATGCTATAATTGTGGAAAGTGTAACCATCTTGCTTCTTTTTGCAGGAAAAATAAAGATATAAACTCTTTACCTCCTAGATTAGGAGTTAAGAGTCAGTCTGTTAGGCTTAAACCACAAAATCCTTGATTTCATTGTGGTAGTTTATGGCATTCTATTTATACTTGTAAGGAATATCATAGTTTGTACTATGATTATTATCAAATAAAACCTTCTTTAAAGAAAGTTAGTTTAATTCCTTCTAGTGTAAATTCTGATGCAAAGTCTGATATAAAGTCTGATAAAAAGCATGTTAGCATAAACTCTGAAACTAAATCCGCATCAAATGCTAAAAAACTTAAAAAGGCCAAAGGATCTAAGCAAGTCTAGGTCCTTAAAACTAACCAATAGTGGTCTTTGTGATTGCAGGGCAACAGGAAAAACATCCTAGTTCTGGACAATGGATGTTCAGGACATATGACTGGAAATAAAGCCCTACTATCAGGCTTTGTGAAAAGTGCTTTTCTCAATGGAGAATTGGAAGAAGAGGTATATGTTGAACAACCTCCAGGCTTTGTAGATCCAAAATTTCCAAATCATGTCTACAGGCTTGACAAAGCACTTTATGGCCTCAAGCAAGCTCCTAGAGCATGGTATGAGACTCTGGCTCAATTTTTTCTTGAAAGTGGATTCACCAGAGGCACAATTGATAAAACTCTGTTCTACCTCAACCAGGGAAAGGACTTACTTTTGGTACAGATATATGTTGATGATATCATCTTTGGCTCTACAAATACAAAACTGTGTGAAAGATTTTCCAAGTTAATGCAGTCAAGATATCAAATGAGTATGATGGGAGAACTTAGCTATTTTCTGGGACTTCAAGTTAAGCAAACCGAAGAAGGTACTTTCATAAATCAATCCAAGTACACCAGAAGTTTACTCAAGAAATTTGGAATGCAAGAGAGTTCAACTGCATCAACTCCCATGGCTACTACCACCAAGTTAGATAAAGATACTGGAGTATCAGTAGATATTACTAACTACAGAGGTATGATTGGCTCCTTACTCTATTTAACTGCAAGTAGACCTTATATCATGTATGCTACATGTATTTGTGCAAGATTTCAGGCTGATCCAAGAGAACCTCATCTAATAGCTGTTAAAAGAATTTTCAAGTACCTCAAGGGTACAACTGATCTAGGATTGTGGTATCCTAGGGAATCAGATTTTAAGCTAATAGGTTACTCAGATGCAGATTTTGCAGGATGCAAAATTGACAGGAAAAGTACTAGTGGAAGCTGCCAATTTCTTGGAGGCAGATTGGTTTATTGGTTTAGCAAGAAACATAAATCGATTTCCACATCAACTGCAGAAGCAGAATATATTATTGCAGGAAGCTGTTGTGCACAGATTCTTTGGATGAAGAATCAGCTACTGGACTATGGGTTAGAATTTTCTAAAATACCTATTTACTGTGATAATCAAAGTGCTATTGCTATGACAGGTAATCCAGTTCAACACTCAATGACAAAGCACATCAGCATTAGGTACCATTTCATAAGGGAACATGTGATGAAAGGTACAGTGGAATTGCATTTTATCCCAACTGATCAACAACTTGCAGATATCTACACAAAACCACTATGTAAAGCTACTTTTACAAGACTGGTAAATAAACTTGGAATGGTTTCAGGTTCTTTCTCAAAATCTGTTTAGTTTTTGTTCTCATGCATCAGACTTTATGATCAGTGTTTATAAATTGTCTTATCTCCATGTAATCTGTGCTTAAATTGTAACATATTAAATACTGATTGTTATATGATGTGATTCTATAAACTCTGAAAGTGTTTTGAATGTTCGGTGACTATTCACTCCAATGTGGATTATATGTTAGATGCTGACTTAGTAGTCTTTAACAGACTGTGTATCCCATGTTTGAACTAGTTATTTATGTGGAAATCCATTACATAAGCAAATTTTGATCTTGATCTTAGTCAAATATACTTTGTGTATCTTATTACTAAGTCACAAACTAGATTATTGCTTCTTATCTATCAAATTCTGATGTCAGTAAATCTTAAGGATGAACTACATGCTTGATAAGCCTCACTTATCTGAAGAAAACAAAAGAAAAGAAAAATTCAAATCAGTTACTCCTTTGAGATCTAGAGTAATTTATATGAGAGGGAAGATCCAAGTGTATTGCTAGTATTAAGTTATATGCATTAGAAAAGAAAATTGATTTTTCTTGGTGACTTTTAACATTCTCTGATTACTGGAAAAATACTCTGATAACAGCATAAATTCTGATGGCAGTTGTAACTCATTTACACTGAGAAGCCATTGTCTAAAGAATTTTAAAAGATGCATAAAATGAGCACAAACAGTTGAGGTGGATTCTTGCATAACTTTATTCTATAGTAGACTTCACAATTCAAGACAGTTTTTAAGCATTTTTCTTAGTTATGCCTTATTTCTAAGATATACTGAAGTTTATCAGACTTTAATCTTTATCTGATCATTTGCACATACACACACTATTACTTTATATGAATGATGAAAATTAATGTGGTGATTAAGTTGTTTCTGATAAATAGTTAAGTACCATTTGCATAAATTCTGAGGACAAGTTCTGATGAAAGTTCTGATGATTAAACTCTGAAGAAACCAGTCAGTATTTGTGTGAAGAATCACAAAAATAGTCATTCACTTTTTGAGTACAGAAGCCATGTTCTAATGACCATTAAATTCTGATAATAGTCAAGTTCTGATGCAAATCCTGATGGAAACTCTGATGCTTATGTGGCATTATTTAATTACCTGACTTATTTTTGGTATTTACTGTGACGGTCATTTTTATCAGAAAATAATTAGGTGAGATAAAAATAGTGATAATCATTTGGTTAATGGGTTGCGTGTTTGTTTTGGTAACCGCATGTGAGCAATAATTACTGCACGTTTCCCGTGCCCACTAACCACTGTTTTGACTATTTACTGCGTGACATAAGTCAAATGTCTGTTTTAATTCCAAAAAGAGCCGTTGAGTGAAAAGAGTATATATATTAGAGTTAAAAGATTTTACAATCTTTTACTTACTCTTACTTTATCTCTTATTTCTTTTACTCTCTCTCTCTTTTTGTCTCTATTTTCTGACGGACTATCTTACAGGCATTTTATCAAACACCTTTCGTACACACAACTTTTCACTTAATTTCTTAAAGAAATGGCACCAAATGACATTATCTTTAATGGAGCCAAGTTCATCCCCAACAATTATATGGCTATTCTCAGCAAGGACGAAGCTCCATCAGATCTTCACTTCATCCAAGACTTTCTTACTCGCAGTGAGATTGGGTATGCTTTGACCCAACCACAATTACTCTCAGGAACACATATACTGGAGTTTGGAGGAGTGGAGTTTATAATGATGGTGGTTAAGCTGGGTCCCCAAGTATTATTTTCACAACAGGGGAAGATGAGCACCTGGTTATTTTGTATACTATTCGACAAGCTCTACATCTGCCAGAAAATTGCAATTTCAATGCTCAGATTGAAGATCCACTACTACGGAGTATGATAGCCAATCTTGGCTATGATAAAAGTTTGTCCAAGCTGGGACAACTGAAGAGACCCTACATAAGAAGGGAGTGGAGCTTTTTCTTTGACTGCATCACTAGAGCTTTTGCCAACAAATGCTCAAATTTTGATGCCATTCCAATTCTGAGTCAGCAAATAGGGTATGCACTTCTTAATCAAACTCATTTTGATTATGCTAATGCTATTTTGGGTTTTATTGGGGATATGATGAAGGACACAAATACTGTTTATTTTGCTAGATTTTGTCAACTCATTTACAGTTTGTTGTTTTGATAAGCCCCAAAACTTTTGTGAGTCAATTCAACCTTTTAAACTTGCTAAAAGGGCCTTCACAGACTTGTTATCTACTGATAATAAGAAAGAGATACTAAGACCCCTTCAAATTCCTGAATCTGTAAAACAGTTCTTAGTAAACACTGACCCCAACACATACACACCCAAATTTCCTGAAGTTGTACCCTCTCAACCTCCACCAACACAACCTTCCAACTTTCAATCACAGCCTACCATCAGAACCTATTTCCAACCAGCACAATCTTCTCAACCACAACCATCAGCACCTACTACCAATCCAACCTCTGGTACTTCCCAAAAGGTGCCAGTTGTAAAATATGCTACAACATCCAGACCCAAATCTTCAAGAGGAAAATATGTTCCTCAATCTCCACCAAGGAGAAGAAGAAAGATAATTCTGAGGGATGAATCAGATGAAGATGAGCAAGTCCAGGTTCATGCATCAGAACCTGTGACAATAGCAGCTGAAGAATCACTTCTTCAGTAGGAGATAGAAGCTAAAGAGGTAACTCCTCAGAAAAAGAATGAAGCCGAGGGTTTTAGTCTTCAGAAAAGAAAAAGGTCTTCAAACTCTGATACATATAATGTCTCTCCTATATCTAAGAAATCAAGATTAAAGAAGAAAATAACAGGTGTGAGAATAACACAAGCTCAATATGAAGAAGCTGAGGAAGGGGATTAGGAATCTCTGATCTCATCAGAACTAATAGTGATTGAAGCTCTACCTCAACCTGAAGACACTGTTCCAAACACAGTGATCACACATCCTATCTCTCCACTCAGAGAAACAGCTACAGTTGAAGATTCAGGATTAAGTCCTGAAATTAACATTCATAGGCTGAACATTCCATCTGTCTTGTTTCTGGAAGCACCATAAGGACAAGTGACAACTCCACCTGTTTCTCCATTAAATGCTGAAATACCAACTACTCCAATTCTGGATGTGGAAACAGATAAAGTTATACCAGAATCTCCTACAGCCATACACACTCTTGTGTTGACAGAAAATGATGAGCTTCTAGCAAGTTCTGGAGAGTCAGCTCCAGTAAATACTCCAGCTCAAATTCTTGGAAAGGAGGCACTGCTTAAAAAGTTTGTTGAAGAAGATGCTCCTATTTCATGGGAAGAAACTCATAGAGGAGTTGAATGGACCAAGAAGTGGAATGAATCTAACTTCATTCCCAACTCAAAAGTTATGTCAGATTATATTGCAAAAGCTAATGAGTTGTTGACAAATTCTGACTTCAAAGCTCAACTTAAAGCCACAGCTCTCAGTACTAAAAGTCTTCAAGTTCTACACTCACAGACTAATGAAAAGGTTGATAACTTCTGGAAAAAGCTGATAAGCTAGACATGGAGATCAAACTAGACAAGAAGAGGTTTATCAGACCTATTCAAGAGAAAGTTGAAGCTATTGAGCAAGCTCAAGAAAAGCAGCAGGCCCAACTGGATGAGGTCCTACAAAATCAAGCTGCTCAACAGACTCAACTGAATGAAATCCAATCTTCAGTGGAACTTCTTCTCTCTCTACTCCTATCAGATGATGCCAAAAAGGGGGATAAGGTAGTTAAGTCCAAATGCTCAACTATTCAAGTACCGAAGAAGAAGGATGATAAAGGAGATGACCAGGGAAACCCTAGCAAGGGCAAAGGTCAAGTTCAAAGCAGCAAAGTTTCTTCACAGAAACTAATTTCTGATTCTAGCAAATCTTCTACACAGAAGAATACAAGTTCTGAAGCTGTGAATGCTCAAGTTCTGAAAGCAAGTTCTGATAATCAAAGTCTGATATCAAGTTTTGATATTCTCATTCAAGGAGGAAGTCAAGACTCTTAGAAGTTTTTACAAATTCTGAAGCTTAAGGGAAGGGAGACTACTATCTACTATAAGGATCCCAAGATTCAGAAACTTGATGAAGGGATTGCTAGAAGATTATTTCTCAAGCATAATCCTGGAATAGATTTAAAGACTCTAAAGGAGGAAGAAGCTATATTTGCAGCTGAGAAGACAAATCTTAAATCTAAAGCTTCTAATGCAAATAAACCTCCAAGGCCTAAGGAAAAAGGCATTATGATCAAGGAAAGGTCAACTTCCGAGGCTTCAAAGCCCAAGACAAGATCACAAGTTGAAATTGATCCCAAGGCAAAAGGGAAATGAAAGATTGATGAACCAACAAAGAAACATGAAATGAAGATTACTCAAATTCTGATGAAACCTGTATGCAAAATGGTTCAGGTTTTTGATGATACAGCTGCAGAAGATGAAACTGTTGAAACTATGAAAAGAAAGAAGATACCAGAATAATCTAAGACAACCTCTGACATAGTTCAAGTTGTTCATAGTGAAGACATTTCAGAACAACAAGGTATAAATGAAACAGCAAATCCTGATCAAGACATCAAGACATCAACCTCTGACAGAGCTCAAGTTGATTTGGGCAAGATGACAATTGCTGATAAGAAGAAGCTGCTATGGAACAAAGCTACTCCAGTGGAACCTAAGTCCAATCTAATGATTAATCAACTTGCAACGTGTGGGTTAAGAGCCAAGCAACCTAGAGATAGAGCTGGATTAGGTTCTGATGAAGAAAAGATACAAACAGGAGTAGAAATCACTATCAGAGATCCTTTCATGTTGACAGACAAACCATATGAACAAATCAAACAAAAGTACCTTGACAAAGTGTTGTCTGCTCAAATTGTGATGGATGCTCATGATAAAGATGATCTAAAAGAGAAATTGATCTTATTTCTCAATGATGGCAGAACTTACAGACTAGCTGATGCTGATGTGCTAAAAAAGTCTGTCAAAGAGCTTCAACATATTCATTACCTTCTGGAAGTAAAATATGATATTACAAGAAGATGGTCAGAATATATTTTGAAGGCTATAAGAGATCTTCTCAGAATCTCTGTTATAAAAGCTTCTCAGTACATTCCAAAAATAACTGAAGATGATGGAAGAGCAATTCCTATGAGGAAGAACTCTGCTAAGGTGGAAGTTATTCTGAAAGGAAAGTGTCTATGCTACAATGAAGACTCTTCACATCCTAGAGTTATGAGACTTGGAGATGGTCTTGAAAAAACATCAATTCATGCACTCCGAACAACCATTTATCAGATTGGTGACAATGAAGATGAAGAACTGATGCAAGTCAAAGCATAATTAGTTGAAGTTCTGAGAAAAGCTGAAGACAAGCTGGTAAAAGACTTTACAAGGAATCACTTTGGATTTAGATTGATCCTGTGATATTGGTAAAGCTACATGTACTGTAAATTGTAGTTAGTTGTCTAAATAAACTCTCAGTACATTTGTACTTAAATTTTTTTGACATCATCAAATCTATTAACTTGTATATTTTTCATAATTTACAAGTTGGGGGAGATTGTTAGATATATTTGAGATGTCATGTCTAATCTAATGTGTTTAGTTTCAGAACTTAATATCAGGACTTATCAGGACTTACTGGAAATCAGAACTTACTGAAGTCAGAACTTATATCAGAACTTAAGGTTGTCAGGATTTATATCAGGACTTAAGTGCGGGTACTTCAGATAAGGAATGCGGCTGATTTACAGGAGAGGATCTGGAATAAAACAAAGGAAGATATGCTTGGAGAGTTTGATAAGTGGAATTTTATACCACTTAGAGCGTCTTAAAATAGCTTAAATTGGTGCCTTAAAATCAAGTATTTTGTGTATTTGATGCGTTTTTCTAGTGTTTGTGCATTTCAGGGTATTAGTTGCATTTCAGAGGAGTAATCATCAAGAATAAGCCTTGGCATGTGTTCACCATTGCGAGAGGAAGGAAATGGGCAGATTACAGCGAAGAAACGGAGCAAACTCAGGATTTTTCCAGTAGGGTCCTGAGCGCCCGCTCAGCTATGCTGAGCGGCCGCGTAGAAAGCTGAGCACCCGCTCAGCTATGCTGAGCGGCCGCGCAGGGTCGGGAAAAAAGATAAATTATTTTAGGACTTCTACTTCTATTTGGCTTCCACTTCTATGTAATCTGAGTTTTATGGGACTATTATATAAGTAGATTTAGAGACGTTTCACGAGAAGGATGGTGGTATTAAGCAAGGAGCAAAGGAGATAAGGAAGAAGACCGTTTTAGCACACAGCAACGAAGAGGAAGCATATTTTCTTATGATTCTTATTTCGTTGTAACGTTGGATGCTAGTTTTCTTACTTTGAACTTAATTACTCTTGTGACGTACTCTAATTTAATATAATTAGTTTAGTTATTATTATCTTGTGTTTGTTTATCATGATTTTATATGAACCCATGATGACGATAAGTGCTATTATGGGCTAATCGTGATCATGGGGTCGCAACGGATTTACTATGGAATTCTTTAGTTAATTGTTTAATACTTTAGTGTGTGATGATTGTATGATATCTAGTATTGGTTGTGCGTATTCGTCTTATGTGCGTCGCGAACATATAAGATAGGGTGTTAATCTCTTGTGAAGCGACGGTGGATCTTGAGATTTAGAACTTGCCATGCTAGCATATGTTCATGTATGATGTGCATGATTAGTGGGTAACTCTAACAGTTTTATTTGCCCTGTGTAATCAAAAGGAATAACTTGTGCTTAAATCGTTATGTTGTCAATTTCTGTAGACATATAGGAACTCAACATAATTGATGCCTATTCAACTTCTATCTTAATTGTGGATGCTTGGTAGAATGGTATAAGTACAATGAAAGTTGGCTTTTATCAGTTTCGTGTTATTCGATTAATATCATCACTGTCACATGCTAAGGTAATAACAATAACTATTGAAGGAAGTAATAATGAAGTTGTGATCTCATGAGTGTTTTAATATTGTTCATTGATGTGTTATTTAAGTGATAAACTAAGTAATTAATTGTAGTTAATATTTAGTCAACAATTCTAAGTGTTAGTGTTTTAATATTGAGGAGTAATAATATGTTGGTGCGTGAGTTTAATTAAACAATAATTAGTCTGAGTCTCTGTGGGAACGAACTAGAAAGTATTCTATATTACTTGCGAACGCGTATACTTGCATGAATATTAGCGCGTGTTACCGCCCTAACAAGTTTTTGGCGCCGCTGCCGGGGACTCGGCGTATTTGTTTAGTTTATGTACTTACCATCATTGGTCGTTAGGACTCAGTCATTAGGACGTAGTTGTTACTTATTGTTTCAGGTTGTGTTTCAGGTACTTAAGCGAGCGTTTATGCAAACTCGTTCTCGTACTCGCAAGAGGACTTTAGATACAGCTGAGGAGACAGACGAAGTTCTTGATATTCTGGAGAAGATAGATTTTGAAGATTCAGATTCAGGAACTGAGCAGAAAGAACCAGTAAGCATGGGTGATCGTATTGTTCAGGCTGATCCAGCTCTTATGGACTTTTCTCGGCCTAAAATTGATGACATTCAGTCAAGCATTCTTATCTGGCTATTCAAGCTAACACCTTTGAAATCAAGTTGGGCACTATTCAGATGGTGCAGAATTCTGTTTCTTTTCGAGGAGCTGCGACTGAAGACCCCAACATGCACATAAAGAATTTTGTCGAGATCTGCAGCACTTTCAAGTATAATGGCGTGACTGATGAGGCTATCAAGCTGAGGCTTTTCCCATTCTCACTGAGGGACAAAGCTAAGGACTGGTTACATTCTGAACCAGCTGGGTCCATCACTACGTGGCAAGATCTTGCGCAAAAGTTTCTGGTGAAGTTTTATCCGATGGCAAAGACTGCTGCTATGAGGAGTGCTCTTACTCAGTTTGCGTAGCAACCGAAAGAATCTATGTGCGAAGCTTGGGAATGCTACAAGGAAATGTTGAGAAAGTGTCCACATCATGGAATGCCCGATTGGATGGTGATCACTGGTTTCTATAATGGTTTGGGGGCCCAATCTCGGCCCATGCTCGATGCAGCAGCTGGAGGCGCCTTATGGGCCAAAAGTTATACTGAGGCTTATAATCTTATCTAGACTATGGCTGCAAATGAGCATCAAAACCCAACTTAGAGGATGATGCCTGGGAAGGTAGCAGGTATTCTGGAAGTCGATGCAGCCACCGCTATTGCAGCGCAGCTCCAGGCGCTGTCAATGAAAGTTAATTCTCTAGCTACATATGGAGTTAATCAAATAGCTATGGTTTGTGAGCTTTGTGCAGGTTCTCATGCTATGGATCAGTGTTCTCTTGTCAATGAATCTGTTCAGTATGTGAATAATTATCAGCGACAACAGTAGCCTGTGCCAGCTACTTATCATCCTAACAACAGAAATCATCCAAATTTCAGCTGGGGTAATAATCAGAATGCTATTCAGCCACCATATCAGCATGGTGTGAGTAAATAGTTTAATCCACCTAGATTCCAGCAACCACAGCAGTATGCTCAAAGGTAATCATATCCTCAACAGGGAAGTGCAGCTACACCTACTAGTGCTGATTTTGATGAATTTAAGCTGTTATGCAAGAGTCAGGCGGTTGCTATCAAGACCTTGGAAAATCAAATAGGTCAAATTGCCAATGCAGTGCTCAATCGTCAACCTGGCACACTTCCCAGTGACACGGAAGTACCAGGCAGAAAGGAAACTAAAGAGCAAGTCAAGGCTATTACCTTAAGGTCTGGGAAAGTTACTGATGCTGAAAAGGCAAAAGAAGGAGAAACTGAAGTTAGAGATGAAGAAGCTAAGCAAAAGGAGAAAGCGGCAGAACCAAGGAAGACTACTGTTGAACACACTCTGCCTGAGGGTAATACAGGGGAGAAACAGCTCTATCCTCCACCACCTTTCCCTAAGAGATTGCAGCAACAAAAGCTGGATAAACAGTTCGGTAAATTTCTGGAGGTGTTCAAGAAACTTCACATCAATATACCTTTCGCTGAGGCTCTGGAGCAAATGCCTAGTTATGCGAAGTTTATGAAGAGTATTCTTTCAAGGAAGGTGAAACTGGATGACCTTGAGACCGTTGCTCTAACGGAAGAATGCAGCGTTGTTCTGTAACAAATTACCTCCAAAGCTTAAAGATCCAGGTAGCTTCACCATTCCTTGCACCATTGGCAAGTTGTCGTTTGACAAGTGCCTTTGTGATTTGGGAGCAAGCATCAATCTGATGCCGTTGTCGATCTTCAAAAAGTTGGATTTGCCTGATCCAAAACCCACATACATATCTCTGCAATTGGCTGATCGTTCTATTACTTACCCAAGGGGCATAGTGGAGGATGTGCTAGTCAAGGTGGATAAGCTCTTCTTTCCTGCAGATTTTATTATTCTGGATTTCGAGGAAGATAAGAAGATTCCCATAATCTTGGGAAGACCTTTCTTGGCTACTGGCCGTACCTTGATAGATGTGCAGAAAGGTGAACTTACTATGCGGGTACAAGATCAGGATGTGACCTTCAACGTGTTCAAGCCAATGAAATTCCCTACAGAAGAGGAGGAGTGCTTTAAAGTAGATGTGATTGATTATGCGGTTACTTCAGAACTCGATCGCATGCTAATGTCTGATGCATTGGAAAAGGCCTTAGTGGGGTATTTTGACAATGATGATGAAGATGGCAACGAGCAATTACAATATCTGAATGCTTCCCCCTGGAAGCGAAAGCTGGACATGCCGTTTGAATCTCCTAGTACTTCTGACCTAAAGAATGCTGAAGGAAAGCTCAAACCATCAATAGAGGAAGCACCTACCTTGGAGCTCAAGCCATTACCAGAACACTTGAGGTATGATTTTTTGGGTGATTCATCTACTTTACCTGTTATTATTGCATCTGACCTTTCAGGTAGTGATGAAGACAAGCTCTTAAGGATTTTGAGAGAATTCAAATCAGCTATTGGATGGACCATAGCAGACATCAAAGGGATCAGTCCTTCATATTGTATGCATAAGATTCTGCTAGAGGAAGGTGGTAAGCCGACTGTTGAGCAGCAGCGCAGACTTAATCCTATCATGAAGGAGGTGGTGAAGAAAGAAATTCTGAAATGGCTAGATGCAGGCATCATTTATCCTATTTCTGACAGTTCTTGGGTGAGCCCCGTACAATGTGTGCCTAAGAAAGGAGGTATTACTGTGGTAGCAAATGAGAAGAACGAGCTCATCCCCACTCGAACAGTAACAGGATGGAGAGTATGCATGGATTATCGAAAGTTAAACAAAGCCACGAGGAAGGATCACTTCCCTCTTCCATTCATTAATCAGATGCTTGACAGGTTGGCTGGTCATGAGTATTTTTATCTTCTGGATGGCTATTCAGGGTATAATCAGATTTGTATTGCACCAGAGGATCAGGAAAAGACTACTTTCACTTGTCCATTTGGCACGTTTGCTTTTCGCAGAGTTTCGTTTGGGTTATGTGGCGCCCCAGCCAATTTCAGAGATGTATGATGGCTATATTCTCCGACATGATTGGAAATAATGTCGAGGTGTTCATGGACGACTTCTCCGTCTTTGGACATTCGTATGATGAATGTTTGAATAATCTTCGTGCCGTACTCAAAAGGTGCGTGGAAACTAATTTGGTGCTCAATTGGGAGAAATGTCATTTTATGGTGCATGAAGGCATTATTCTTGGGTATAAGGTCTCTAGCAAGGGTCTTGAGGTGGATAAGGCCAAGGTGGGAGTCATTGAAAATCTTCCACCACCTAATTCTGTGAAAGGAAACCGTAGTTTTCTTGGTCATGCGGGTTTTTATCGGCGGTTCATCAAGGACTTTTCAAAGATATCTAAGCCGTTGTGCAATTTGCTTGAGAAAGATATGCCTTTCAAATTTGATTATGTGGTAGGTGCAGTTCTAGGGCAGCGCAAGAATAATATCTTTTATGTGGTCTACTATGCGAGTAAGACCTTAAATGGGGCCCAAATGAACTACACCACTACGGAGAAGGAGCTCTTGGCTATAGTCTTTGGTTTCGAGAAAATTCGATCTTATCTGCTTGGGATAAAAGTGACAGTATTCACTGATCATGCGGCCATTCGCTATTTGGTTTCCAAGAAGGATTCAAAACTGAGACTCATTCGTTGGGTGCTCTTACTTCAGTAATTTGAGTTAGAGATCAAGGATCGAAAAGGTACTGAGAATCAAGTAGCTGACCATCTCTCTAGGTTGGAGAATCCCGAGTCTACTTCACAAGATAAGACATTGATCAATGAATCTTTTCCGGATGAGCAGTTGTTCGCAGTTCAGGAGGAAGAGCCATGGTTTGCAGATATTGTAAACTATCTTGTCAGCAATATAATGCCTCCTAATTTGACCTCAGCTCAAAAGAAGAAGTTTCTGCATGAGGTGAAGTGGTATATGTGGGATGAACCATATTTGTTTAGACAGGGAGCTGACCAGATCATCAGGAGATGTATCCCGTTCTGTGAGACGGAGGGGATATTACGAGACTCCCACTCTACAGTTTATGGTGGACACTATGGTGGTGAGAAGACGACAGCTCGTATTCTGCAAGCAGGTTTTTTCTAGCCTACTTTGTTTAAGGATGCTCATCAGTTTATTTTAAGGTGTGATCGTTGCCAAAGAATGGGAAATTTGACGAGAAAGGATGAGATGCCGTTAAATGTGATGCTTGAAGTCGAGGTCTTTGATGTTTGGGGAATCGATTTCATGGGGCCTTTTGTCTCGTCCTGCAATAATCAGTACATCTTGCTGGCAGTCGATTATGTCTCAAAATGGGTAGAAGTCAAAGCTCTCCCGACAAATGATGCAAAGGCAGTGCTGAATTTTCTTCATAAGCAGATTTTCATAAGGTTTGGAACACCTCGGGTAATCATAAGTGATGAAGGGTCGCATTTCTGCAACCGTAAGTTCACTTCTATGATGCAGCGTTATAATATGAATCATCGAGTTGCTACTGCCTATCATCCGCAAATAAATGGTCAAGCGGAAGTGTCTAACAGAGAGATCAAACGCATTCTAGAGAAGGTTGTTTGTCCGTCAAGGAAGGATTAGTCTTTAAAGCTCGATGAAGCTGTTTGGGCTTACAGAACAGCATACAAAACTCCACTTGGTATGTCCCCGTTTCAGTTGGTGTACGGTAAGGGATGTCATTTACCTGCGGAGCTTGAGCATAAGGCCTACTGGGCATTGAAAAAGTTGAACCTGGATTTAGATGTAGCTGGTAAGAAGAGAATGCTTCAGCTTAATGAACTTGATGAATTCCGACTTCAAGCGTACGAGAATAACAAAATGTACAAGGAAAAGGTGAAGAGGTGGCACGATAAGAAGCTACATCCTAAGTTATTCATGCCGGGGCAACAAGTTCTCTTATTCAACTCTCGTCTCCGACTTTTTCCTGGGAAGTTGAAATCAAGATGGTCTGGACCTTTTATTGTCAAAACTGTGTTTCCACATGGAGCGGTGGAAATTTTTGAGAATGATCCGGACCAAGCATTCAAGGTTAATGGTCAGCGGTTGAAGCACTACTATGGGGACATGGCAAACCGAGAAGTGGTTAGTGCCATTTTATTGTCAACTTAAAGAAGGTACGCAACGTTAAGCTAATGACGAAAAAGAATCGCTGCGTGGGAGGCAACCCATGATTTGTTGTTACAGGAACCCTTAGAAGTTAATAACTTATCCAAAAACACAAAAAAATCAGAAAAACGGGACTGAATTTTTTTTTCCAGTGACCCCCTGAGTGCCCGCTCAGCAAGCTGAGCGCCCGCTCAGCTTTGCTGAGCGACCGCTCAGGGGTCGACTGCCAGATTTTTTTTTTTAAGTTCAGCAAAAAAAATCAGAAAAATAAAAAAACCAATTTTAGCCCATAAACCCACGATTTTTTCCTACTACCCCATCATTTTATCCCTCAACCCCACTCCTAATCTAGTTTTAACCTAATTCACATCCTATATATACATACACCTATCCTACATATCCCCCACAAACTTTCTAAACTCTCTCCCAAACACAAATACTCAGTTCTTAAACACTTTTATTCAAGATTCAATGGCACCCAAGAGAGCACGAACTATTGATAGCAGCAGCACAGTCCCTACTGCTGATTCATCAAGGGGTACTGCAGGGAGGCCTCGGTTGAATGACAGAGCTGCAGAGGAGGAGTACACTAGGATTTTGGGGAAGCCAATTCTGAAGGAGAGAGGGTTTTTGCCATCGGGGAGGGATGGTGAGTTGCTACCTATGATTGCAGAGAAGGGGTGGATAGCTTTTTGTGAGTCACCCGAAGCAATGCCGATGAGTGTGGTTCACGAGTTCTATACGAATGCGAAGGCCGAGAAGAATGGGTTTTCTGTGGTCCGAGGGCTGACGGTTGATTAACACCCAGCGACAATTCGCCGTGTGATTGGGCAGCGAGAGAGGAAGCCCGAGGAGGAGAACTGGAATGAGAAGACTGCTGAGGATTTCGACTTGGATTTGATTTGTGCTACTCTCTGTAGGCCGGGCACAGGTTGGACCTTTAAGACCGGTACTAATGAGTATCGTCACTTCCCGGCGATCGCTATGAACATGTATGCCCGTGCATGGAATGCGTTTATTTGTGCTAATATTCTGCCTTCTTCACATGCACATGAGGTCACAGTTGAGAGAGCACAGTTATTGTGGGGAATTCTTAATGAGGAGTACTATGTGGACCTTGGTGAGTTTATCTACCAAGGAATTCTGAAGTTTTTGAGGGGAGCTAAGCACATGCACATCCCTTATGCATCCACGGTCATGAAGCTTTGCCGAGCAGTGGGAGTGAACTGGCCGGCTCATGAGCAGTTGCAGTTGCCGGCCACTTCGATTGATTCTGGGACTCTGAATGGGATGCAAGAGTGGACCGGTGGTGAGCCCGAGGAACATGGGCTGGGTTACCGTCTTCCAGGAGGGCGTCCAGCATGAGGTGCTACTATGGCTAGGCGTAGGCGTGATGAGGCTGGTTCTTCGAGAGCTCAGGAGGGTGCTGGGATGGCTAATACCCAGTATAGGAGGCTTTCACGGCGGATGGATGCCATGTACGAGACACAGAGCAGGTTTGCTCAGGAGCTCACCCTTGCGTTAGGGACTGCTTTTCGGGGCCTTGGAGCTGATATCCAGTGGCCAGTTTTTGGTGAGGACTCTGCATACCCACCGCCTGATAATCCACCCACTGAGGGTGATGATGATGACGACTCCGAGTAGGTATACCCTGTGTTCCTTTCTACTACCTTCACTGGGGACAGTGAAGATTTTAAGTTTGGGGGTGGTAGTTAAGGAATATTTTGTGTGTGTCATATAACTGCATATTCATGTTAGTTCATATAGTTGCATAATTTTTGCCATACAGTTTTTTTTATATATATAGCTTTATTTGTTTGTCATATCATATAGCTCATGCATATACCATGATCCCTTTTGCGATGATTTATCGACTGATTTGTGATATTAATGTAAGTGTAGTGATAGCATTAAAGTGATATTAAGTCGTGTAGGTTGATATGCATGCTAGAAGCACTTGTATTTTCACTAAGTCTTAGAGAATGCTTAAGGGCTAGATTGTTGTTATGATCTGATTGTTTTCGTGGTTAATCTATTTATTATGCTTAGAATTTGATAATAGGTTCTTAGTGATAAAGGCATGAAAAAGAAAAAAATGGAGTAAAAATGGAATTTGTTGCTAGTTGTGGCTAGGCGTCAAATGGCTAGTAGCCGGCTCGCATGCTATGCGAGTAGTCTAGGGTTGAGCAAGATGGAGCAAAACGCACTTGCTCAGAAATTTTGAAAAAAAAAAGAAAAAAAAATTTAGGAAAAGAAAAAAAATTATGGTGTTTATGCATAATTGATCACGAGTGGGCTCTTTGGTATTCGAGTTATTAAGTTCTTAGGGGACTTTGTGCCTAGTGACCTAAGGCTTTTAGAGTCTGGGATCTGCTAACCTAACGCTTGCTACATGGATACCATTATATAAGTCTTTTGTGGACCTCACTCATTGCACGGTCAAATAAGCATTGTTGTCGTGAATAAAAAGCATGATTCCGTAATATGCTCCAGAATTCTTGTATTGTTATATGTCACTTTGTGCCTAGAATTTTTATTCTTTGTATAATCATATGATTGCCTTGATGATAGTTGAGTCATAATAACTGGTCTAGTTCCGAAGCATATCTGTTAAGCATCTGCACCCACCACGTTTCTGGCTGTATGTTCGTTTGCATGAGTTTATTGATCTTTAGTCGCCTAACTGCATTTGTTGAGATGTTGCAATTTGGTTGGTTTGTTCGTAGTAAGGGGGATCGCTGCATTTCATATAGATTGCATTCATGCATGTTTTTATTTATTTTTGAGTCTGTGACGCTTGAGGACAAGCATCGATTTAAGTTTGGGGCTGTGAAAAGTGGCATTTTATACCACTTAGAGCGTCTTAAAATAGTTTAAATTGGTGCCTTGAAATCAAGTATTTTGTGTATTTGATGCCTATTCAACTTCTATCTTAATTGTGGATGCTTGGTAGAATGGTATGAGTACAATGAAAGTTGGCTTTTATCAGTTTCGTGTTATTCGATTAATATCATCATTGTCACATGCTAAGGTAATAACAATAACTATTGAAGGAAGTAATAATGAAGTTGTGATCTCATGAGTGTTTTAATATTATTAATTGAAGTGTTATTTAAGTGATAGACTAAGTAATTAATTGTAGTTTATATTTAGTCAACAATTCTAAGTGTTAGTGTTTTAACATTGAGGAGTAATCATACGTTGGTGCGTGAGTTTAATTAAACAATAATTAGTCTGAGTCTCTGTGGGAACGAACTAGAAAGTATTCTATATTACTTGCGAACGCGTATACTTGCGTGAATATTAGCGTGTGTTACCGCCCTAACAGAGTTGTACAACTAAAGGACTACAGAAGATAATATCTAATTGATATATTTTAGGAGACATAATTATATTCCATATCAATTAGAAGATATCTTGTAATTGTGTACTATTTAAACACAGCTTAGGGTTTACACTATATGTGTTATCATTCACGAGAACATTGTTCATTGTAACCTAACAGCTCTTATTGATATTGTTCGTCACTGAGAGAGTAGTTTAACCTACTTTGTAACAGAGCTTATTATATTGAATAAACTTGATTACTGTTACATACTTGTGTTCTAAATCGATTTGATTATATAAACACTATATTCAACCCCCTTCTATAGTGTTGTGTGACCTAACATAATAAGTTTACTTTATAATTATAATTAGTGTCTCGTTCAGAGTAGAAAAATATTAAATTGCTAGTGATTGTTGATATGAATTCATGTATGTAAATCATGTAGCTTTTAATTTACATATTCATGTGTTCCATTCTCATACTTCTAAGTTCTAAAATTCATAAATCAGATTTGTTATAGAGAATGATTTTCTAGTAAGCAAATATGTCCGGTATTCAAAGGTTGTTAGGTAATGAATAACACATAGAGGGGGGGTTGAATGTGTTTTACCTTTTTAGGCTTTTCTTGAAAGTTAATGGTTGAACAAAGTAAATTAAATCTTGTAGAGAAAAGTGTTCATGTAGAATTTAAACTTGCAGAAAATAAAGAATACAGATCTTCAAAACTCACTTAATTTTATATTAAAATTAAGACTATTTTATTACAAAATTTCTAAGCTCTTTGATGTTAAAGAGCCCAGCTTCTTCTTGAGAGTGATACAAGAGATTTGATCTAAATTGTTACAACTGACTAAGGACCAGTGTTAACTTTATAACTCAGTTAACTGCTGGTTTACACAATGGATAATAAAATATGCTATTAGCTTTTCTAAACTGTCACTTGTCATTTCTATTTATAGAAAAACAGATCTTCCATTTCTGGCTTAGCATATCTTTAGCATCCCGTGTTCACTTTAATCTTCCTCTGTCAGTTAATCTTTGCCATTGATCTTGCACACTCTTCAAGCTACTTTTTGTAGACTTGTCAATCCAGCTGTTGGATTGTTTGTTGATTGTTTATCTTGGATATTGAACTGATCTGCAACCTTGTACTTTGAGACTGTACATCGAGATCTCCATTTTAGGTATATAGAACACTTAACATCTCTATAAGTATATAGGCTTATCGAGATCTCTAGCATTCCATATTTAGATTGTCTTGTAGAGGTCTTCAGCTTATCGAGATCTCTAGTCTTCACATCTACACTTTGACTTATTGATAAGTCTTAGTTCTCTAGTGGCTTCTTGACTTGTCGATATCTCAGAGTTCCTTAGTCAAATTCACCTTGTCGATATCTCAGAGTTCTCTAGTGAATTTTGACTTATCGATATCTCTGAGTTCTCTAGTGGAACTTGACTTATCGATAACTTAGAGTTCTCTACTGAATGTAGACTTGTCGATAACTCTGAGTTCTCTAGTGAAGGAATGACTTGTCGATATCTCCAATCTTCAGTTCTTCAATTTGGCTTGTCGATATCTTCCCGAGTTCTCTAATAGCTTTCCTGACTTCTCGCTAAACCATTCTGGAGTTCTCGAATGACTTCTCTATAACATTAAATCTGTGACTTGTAGAGATCTTGACTTAGAATATTTTTTTCCAAACAGATTTATTCAACTCCAAGCTTCTTCAAAATTCTTCTGAGGCATGATCTTCTTGATCTTCTTCCAGATAGAATCCTTAGGCTTTATACTATTTCAGGAAAAAGACTCCAGTCTGCTCATTTGTATTTGTACAGACTTTAAGTGTTACAAGTACAAAATACAAATTAAGATAACAATACAACTTACTTAGGGTTGGCCCCAAGTTTAACTGATTACATAAAATAACAGTTCATTAATCTCCTCCTTAGATCAGATGTCCATCTGGCTTACTTCATACTTTGATCAGAGACACTAATGATATTATTATCTCCAGCGATCTTTGACATCACCACTTACATATTATAATCTCCCCTAACTTGTTCATTATGGAATTATGTACAAGTTCTGATTGATGATGTCAAAACTCTGGCTAAATGCAGAATTCACTCTTCCCATCTGGTCTTCTTTTGAGTTGCATTTTGATTTATTCTTCTCTCCCCCTATAAAGAATAGAATTTTATTATCTGGCAACATCCATCAGTTGTTTTGGCATTTAGACATATTCTCCCCCTTTTGACATTATCTCCAGGTAGAAAGATCTAGGTAGAAAGATCCAGCTAGATGTAAATTGTTCAAGCTGCTGTCATTATCCATTTAGAGCACTGTTTGCAGCTTCAAGCTTCAGTTCAATATGTGGTGATAAGTTTATCAAGTAGAATGGAAGTTTCACTTAGATCTGCAGAAGAAGTCTGTCAGTAACAAAAGTCCTAAACTCTCTGTTCTTTTGAATAAGTAGTCTCACTAATTTCTCACTGCACTAGTCTCATGACTTTTGAGAGTCATAGTTTCCTCACAAGGATTACTAAATCCAGACAATCATCTACCTCTCCTTTTTCCAGGACGGATTCTGCCTCTCTTACTTTCTGTTTTTCTCTCAATCTTTTCTCTCATTCTCACATGAAAGGCTCAATTGTTGTTTGACTTACAGAAATAAGAGGTGGTTGAGAAGAGTAGTCTGTGAAAGAGTTATGTCCTAAGTCCAATCATGTATGAGGATTTAGGAATAACTTTTATGTAATCTGTTTTGATTTCATTGATATTAATAAAAGGCTTGTTTTGTTTTTATTGCGGGCTCTATCTATTTAAATGTTTAAATAAGATATACCACAGTTTAGAGTAAAGATTTTTATGGATTGTGATGAGATCATAATAATGAGACCTAAAAGATGATAACTCTAAACTTAAATAGTTCCTGGTCGTAGGATTACTAACTGGTAATTAATAATCCGCAAAGATTGGTACATACTATGCTTGCTTCATTATGAAGGATTTCTGTTCTCATAGACATTTATGTGGTGACACTATAGCTAGTATGTAGGTGCTTATTATAGAATAAGTTCACTGAACATGACTCACACAGCTGAACAACTGATGGCGTTCACTCACGTGTCAGCAGTTGTTCACATAGTGATAGTTGTACAAGTATCCTTAGACTTGAGGTCATCATAGTCATCTTGTGTACACTGAACTATGCTTTAGTTTAGTTCTTAGTCTCAAGGGACAATTATAAGGGCTCTACTGGGTATATGAATTTATACACAAAGATAGTGTATGATCAATAAAGGATCTACCCCTTCCAGTGTAGGAAGAGAATGTTCAATGCTGATCCACTTATGTTAGTTCAGGAATCTCTGGCCAGAGTGAATGAAATTAGAAAGGAGTTTCTAATTACATTAAATAGAACTAAGTATAGTGAATGAGAACGCAAGTGATTAAATAAGATAGGCTTGACACAAGTTTCATACCTTGTATTTAATCGTGACATTGCAGGGTAGAAGGAATTAATTGTACGGTAACTACTCATTAAATAGGTTCTTGGTATTCTAAGCAGTGAATTTGTCACACCCCAACTTAAACAGCAATTTAAATATAACTATTACAACAAATTAATAAACATACCCAAATCCAAGATCTTACAGTTTAGGGTTTGGAACAGCCCAGCACTACCATCTATTACAACTGATTTTAAATACCGAGTCCTCACACAAACTACTATCACTTATTCTACCTGAGCTCGAACATAAGCATCAGCATCACAGGTCTTACGGGCAGTCTGCTTGAATCTAACCATAGCTGCTAGCTGTAATATCAGGGTAAAGCAAGGAGTGAGCCAAATGCTCAACAAGTGCTAAACAATACAATACAAATCATAAATCGAGATATATATTAAAGAATGTCAATGGGAAGACATAACCAGTGATAACGAGAGATAAAACTTTGGGTGATGGCATCATTTCGTTTGTATCAAAACAATTTCAAAATCATATCTTAATCAAAATCATTTTATGACGCTACGGATTACAGCCGGTGATCAGCCGCGAAGTAATCCCGAACCTCGCTGGGTTCTAAAACATTAATAGGAATCCCTAGGCAACATTAGTGTGGAAAGGACTCGCGTCTCAGTCCAGATCCACTATTCAAAGAAAACATTTATCCCCCTTTGGGACTGAAAACCCACCTTTTATTTATTTCAAAAACTGATGCCGATTTATAACAAAATCTCTTTTACAGTAAACATTTTTTTTTATCAAGGGATTATAGATCAACTCGAAACACGGGAAATATGGTACTAAATCTTAGGGCCATGATTCACAAAACTATACTTTATTAAAGTAACTGAATGGTTTTCATATATCAAAGATTAGACAAGGGGATTTAGTGAGGCTATTTGATATTATAAAGGGTAATGCCAAATTGGGCTTAAAGCAATGGTTTCTAATCAAGGTTCAAGTGCTGGATCATCAAGAAGATAAGCTTCATGAATACTAAGGGTGTTAAGGTATGCATAAATGATCTTTAACACAGGATATATCAGAATTGTCAAGCTTCAGGATAAGAAAGAGGGGTATCAATCAATGAGGAATCACTTTGATAAGTATCTGGCTTTTAGGGTTCAAGGTAATATTCTATAGGGGTTCAAGTATCAGGATGAGATATCAATACTTAGGAATCATCAGCATGTAAATCAAGAGAATCAACCAAGAGTTATAATTACCCTTTCTTTTATCCTGGCATTCGAATTACTTTAATATACTATCATGATAAGACCACTTTGCAATACGTACTCGAGGGTTCATGGCATTTTTATATAATTCATAAGATACGCTTGATTTAATATATCAAATGACACAGGATAGTCGCAGCAATGTATGAACTATTAGCAGTAAATATGAAGGACAAGTTGAATCACTTGCCTTGAGAAAGGCTGGTCTGGTCTGACTGGTAGGAGCAACAACTGGAGCTTCACTCGACCTTTATGGAAAGTTTTCCCTCGTCTCAAGATCCTACATAAATAATAATAATCCTCATTATAATATACTCTCACCAACTTAACCTATTTACAACCCGAATTTAAACACGGATGACACTTAGGCCTATATGCACTTATTTTATATTCACCTTTAATTTATAGTTGCACACACATAGCCACATAATCACATATCATATATTAATACCAAATAACACCATATACACCATAATGTAACACTAGGCTTGGATGATCTCGATCCCCCAACTTAAGTCACTTGGTCGCTAAACTAGACAAAGTCTTCTAATTTTGGCTTCCTAACTCGATGTGCCTTTACTAAACTATCCAAGACCTAATGACCCTCACTTGTGCCTTTTATTCTACTGACCTTATACTATCTTACAACTATGGTGGTCAGCCTAAATCTCACTCCTAAGTGTTCTAAAACTATGTGCTAAGTGAAAGTGCTCTTTGGTGCAAATTTCAGAATGACAACTATGATTTCTTGAGTGCATTTGACACTCTTAAACTATAGGTTTTCCTTTAAAACTCTTACACAAGACTCTCCTGACCTAAGGGCATCTCCCAAACTTGATGTGACTCAAGGGCCTGGCTTGGGCCTAAGCTCAAAGTCCATGGTTCCCTTGTTTTCCTGGGCAGAAAACACCCTAATTTGAATTAACTTCTGACACTTGGTTCTAACTCATATCCTATGAATTATGGTTGGAAAAACTTCTCTGACACTCCCTCTAACTAAGGCCCAACAGGGCCTAATGAGGGCCTACCCATGACATGGTCAAATCTCCCTATTTCTAAGTTGCAACAAAACTGTCCCCTGCTGGACAGATTTTGTTATTCTACTTGTGCACCTAACCAAATGACATGCAAACCTCCAACCAACACCTAAAACCTTTTATATACTCCCCATACTAACTTCTGGTGGCTTGGGCCTCAAAGTGCACATCAATGACATGGTCAAAACTCACTCTAAACCTCAGGGTACTAAACTGATTTTCTGCAGAAACTATAACTCTCCTTTCTCCAAGGTTTTGACTTGACAACTCAACCACCAACAACCCAATACCCAAACCAAGACTTAAACATGGTGATCTACTAAACTAATTTCCTTATACTCAAAATAATCTTGGTGGATATCATCCTTACCTAAGGTGCAATCATGGCAAAACAAAAGAAACCACATTTCACAACTCACAAATCATCAAGATTTTGAAACAACAAGTTATGCATTTTATAAAAGATATACACGACTTATTACCATGCATCAAGAAGCATTGAACAATATTAACACATTATTCCTACTGAAATTAAAGCTTACTAATAAAATCTTTCCAAATGATCAAAATCTTATAACATTCTAAATGAAATCCACATGCATGCATGTCTTCGAGTTTTGCAAGCCAAACAACATGTTTTCTAAATATGTTTTACCAAGAAATTTACATGCAAGCCTAGAATGAGCTATATCTAGATGATCACTTAGCATGCAAGGAGTTTCATCAAATTTTTACTACAAAATTCAAGCCATTATCACATAAACATGCAAAAATTGAACAAAGCAACAAGAATGGTCTCAAGAACCATTCATTCGGCTCCCCTATGGTCATGGCCGAATGAAATGGAAGGGAATGGCCATTTAACATCAAGAGTTTTCTTCTCAAGACTTGGCACTTCACCATTCCTTGTAGTCCTCTCAAAAACAACTTAAACTCACAAGAATCAAGGTTGTACTTTGAGTTTCAACTAAAACCTTAACATGCAACCTTAAAACTTAAACTTCCTACTCAAAACTCTTTAAAATATAAGTGATCATGGCATGGGAAGTAACATTTACTTGTTGTAGAAGGTGGAACTTGATTGAGAAAGAAAGAAAATGGGGAGGGGGTTGATCTCGGCAAAACCCGAGAGTGAGGGGGGAGAAAATCGAGAGTGAGAGAGATGAGGGAGGGAAGAAAGAGTGTGGTGGTGAGTGATGTGTGAAATGATCATGTCTTTACTTGTTTTTATGGTTTTTGTTTTGATAAATGTGAGTGGAAATAGGAATTGACATGACCACCCTTCCACTTAAACTTGGATCATTTTGCATGCAAGGGTAAAGGAGGAATTTGGCTAGAAAATAAGAGTTAGTGGGGTGGTAATTGTCTCTTTAGCCCTTTTGGATTGAATAGAAAGGATTTGCATGCAAGGACAACTATGTAATTTGCTAATTATAACAATTAACATTTATAAAGATTTATTTTTATAAAATAAAACACAAGTTCAAAAATTATAAAATTTATACCATAAAATAACTTGGATTTTTAGAAATTTTATAAAACTACTTTTGAATTTTGTGAACAAATAACTTTTAAAAAAGATATTTATTCAAGGTTTAAAAATATTCCTTATAAATCAAAAATGAAAGAAATAAATAATTTTTTGCTTTGAAAATTCATATACCACATAACGAAAATTTATGACGCAGAAATTCTCATTCACACAAGCATACAATAGTTGAATATATTGGCATTCGGCTTTATAATTACACCAAATTTACAATTAATATTACACAGAAATGCCGGGTGTAACAGAATTTGTATCATCCGGATAGTCGCGATATACTGAGAAGTATCCCTCACGATGTAGAATAAATATGATTAATTAATTAATCATATTTAATAAATTAGAAAATTTATATAAATAATGATAAAATAGTTTTATTATTACTTATTTCTACTACCGGCTTAATATTGAACCTACAGGGTCACACCATAAAAGAGAATGATTTAATGGTGGAGGAATTAATTAATAATAGTTGATAATTATTTATTTATGAAATAAATAATTAATTGGCAAATTTAATAATTGATTAAATAAGATTTAATTGATTATAAATTAATTAAGAAAAGGTTCTTAATATTATTAATTAAGAATTTAATTTTTTGGAAATTAAATCAAGTGAGAGAATTATTTCTAAAGAGTTTAGAAAAAGGATTAATAATTAAAAGGTGTTTTAATTATTAGTGAGAATAATAAAGGGTTAATAATAATAATATTTTATGGAAAAAATTTCAGCTGAAAATTTTGCCTATAAATATACTATTATAGACCCTATTTTTGCCTAAACCAAAAAGATTTACAAAACCCTAATTCTCTCCATCTCCTCCTTCATTACATCGTTTTCTTGGTGGATACCGGTGGAGTGCTTCACACTTGAGGAGCAGCTGCTAAGGATCTTCGTTCATCGTTCTTGGATTACTATTAAAGACCTCCATCTTTCCATTAACATAAAGCTTCTTAAGGTAAACACACTGAACTACGAATTAAATATTATTTTTCGCATGGATCTTGTGGAGGGTTTCGGTTTTTTTTTACATTAAATTTACGTTTTCGCTGCGTTTATGTGCTAAAAACCCTTCAATGGCATCAGAGCTACTTGTGAAAAGTTTTTAATTCGTTTATGTGTTTAACTGTTTTCGATATATGAGCATGTACGTGATTCGCCATGATTTGATGTTGATATAATATGCTTATATATGTATGGTTTTGAATATATGATATTCATGTGAGTTGTATAATCATAAGATGATTATGTAATCTGTATATATACTGATATATACATGATTTATGTTTGTTCTAATTATGAGAATCATATTAGATACGGATTCTGAATTGACTGCTGCAGATTTGCTGAAATCTGGGTCTGGTGTCCGATTTACGCAAACGAATACCCTATTCCATAGGTAAACGAGTGTCTGAACAAAACTGATAGCAAAAGCTATCAACGACTCATCTGTAAGGCGTTTGACGTCGTTTACTGCCCGTAAACAGTGATTCTCGTTTTTCTGATTTGATTCTGATTTTTCTGATTTTTGTCATATTTTCTTTTTATGATTAGATCATGGATAATATGATATGTTAAGATCATATTATGTGTTTTAACATGCTTTTATGTGTTGTATGAGCATGGTGGATGGTTATGGCCTTTCGACCTTAGTGTAATGGTTTTCGGTACGTGCTACACCCCTGGGCCGGTGGAGACTGATTCAATTGTACGAAATATTGGGTTAGACTTGACTTAAAATATTGAGTTTGTCGTTCCTTAGCCGTGACTCAATTATTGAAGAGGCTAAAGTTATATTAGGGAATAACATAAGAGGTAATTGACAAGAGTTGTCTGCCTATTGAACATCACATGACGTTTCGTGCTACAGCCGAGGTTGTGTGATGGAATATAGGATCCCTATTCCCACTAGCATTATGAATGCCTAATTTTCACTTAGGGGGTTGAATAAATTAGATAAACTAGTGGGAGACACTTATGAATAAAGACATGATTCATATAGTGTTTTGAAATGAAATTGAATATTTGCTAAGTGTTGTCATGTGTTTATCATTTACAGATTTACTATATCCGTCATGTCTTCTGCACTATCACTCCGGAGCATACTAGATGCTCACAAGTTGACTGGTCCTAATTTAGCTGTTTGTTTACACTGTAACAAGTTGGGGCACTGGAAGAGGAACTGCAAGGTTTACCTTGCAGAATTGAAGAAGAAGAAGGGTAGTAAGACTACCGCTTTTGATTCAGGCATGTTCATGATCGAAGTTAATATGTCACTAGGTCAAATTTCTACTTGGGTATTAGATACCGCCTGTGGTTCTCATATTTGCAATTCGTTGCAAGGACTAAAGGGAAGTAGGACTCTTGAAAAAAGATGAGGTGATTCTACGTATGGGCAATGGAGCAAGGGTTGCAGCCATATCTGTAGGATCATTTAGTTTACATATGCCTACGGGCAAGACTATTATTTTGAATAATTGTTATTACGTTCCCTCTATTGTGAGGAATATTGTTTCTATTCCTATGTTGGATTTGGATGGTTTTTCATTTATTATTAAGAATAATGAATGTTCTATCCTTAGAGATAATATTCTTTTTGGATGTGGCATTTTAAATAATGGTCTGTATGTATGTGACGTAGAGCATGATTTACTTCAGATTGAACAAACTAATAAAAGAAAACGAGATGATGAAAATCTGACCTATTTATGGCACTGTAGGCTAGGTCATATTAGTGAAAATAGACTGCGGACATTGCATAAGGAAGAGTTACTTGACCCCTTTGATTTGAATCATATCCTACATGCGAGTCTTGTCTATTGGGTAAAATGACCAAATCTCCATTTAGTGGACATGGAGAGAGGGCTGCAGATTTGCTAGGATTGGTATACACAGATGTATGTGGACCAATGTCTACGCAAGCCATGGGTGGATTTTCGTACTTCATTACTTTCATAGATGATAGATCTAGATTCGGATATGTGTATTTGATGAAACACAAGTCTGAAGCCTTTGAAAATTTATAAGAATATAAACATGAAGTGGAGAAATAAACCAAACACAGTATCGTAACTCTTCGATCAGATCGAGGTGGTGAATACTTGAATGGAGAGTTTCTAGATTATCTCAAAGAAAATGGTATAGTCTCCCAGTGGACTCCTCCATATACTCCACAGTTAAATGGGGTATTTGAAAGGAGAAATCGAACTTTGTTAGACATGGTTCGGTCCATGATGAGCTATGCGAATCTTCCAGTATTCTTATGGGGTTATGCATTGGAAACCTCAACATATTTACTGAATAAGGTGCCTTCCAAATCTGTTCCTCAAACACCATATGAGATATGGAAAGAAAGGAAACCGAGTATTAAACACGTTAAGATTTGGGGATGTCCGGCTTATGTCAAGAAAGTTGACCCAGATAAGCTGGAATCTCGATCCATAAAATGTAATTTTATGGGACATCCTAAAGAGACTTTGGGGTATTACTTTTACACCGATCATCAGGTGTTTGTCTCCAGACATGCTACCTTCTTGGAAAAGGAATTTATCCTTGAAGGAAACAGTGGGAGCAAAATTAAACTTGATGAAGTTCAAGAAGCACAAACTACTACGGATCAAGTGGAAACACCTGTTCAGACTGAACAACCTTCTGTGAAATAGCCCATTCGTAGGACAGGGAGAGTGTCTCGCCAACCTGAGAGGTATTATGGCCTTGTCATTGAGAATGGCAATGAGTTGTCAATCATTGATGATGACAACCCTGTGACCTATAATGAGTCTATGAGTAGTGTTGACTCAGAGAAATGGCATAGTGCCATGAAATCCGAAATGGAATCTATGTATACCAACCAAGTATGGACTCTGGTTGAGGCGCCTGAAGTTGTTAAGCCTATTGGGTGCAAGTGGGTATACAAAAGAAAGATTGGAGCAGATGCCAGGTGGAGACCTATAAGGCCAGGCTCGTGGCAAAAGGATTCAAACAAAGGCAAGGGATTGACTTTGATGAAACTTTTTCGCCTGTAGCCCTATTAAAATTAATTCGGATTTTGCTCGCGATTGCTGCTTACTACGACTATGATATCTGGCAATGGACGTGAAAATGGCCTTCCTCAATGGGGAACTTGAGGAGGAAGTATATATGACACTAGCTAGAGGGTTTTCTTTCCAAGGGAAATGAACACCTAGTGTGTAAGCTGCTACGAACCATATATGGTTTAAGGCAAGCTTCTCGTAGATGGAACATCCGTTTTGATGAGACAATCAAAGAGTTCGGTTTTATCAAAAACATAGATGAACCATGTGTCTACAAGAAGGTTAGCGGGAGCGCGGTAACATTTCTTGTATTGTATGTGGATGACATACTTCTTATAGGAAATGATATACCGATGCTACAATCAGTCAAAGTATGGCTATCAAAGAACTTCACCATGAAGGACTTGGGAGAAGCATCCTACATTCTCGGTATGAAGATCTATAGAGATAGATCTAGAAGAATGATAGGTCTTACCCAGGGTACATACATCCAGAAAGTGCTTAAAAGGTTTAGCATGGAAAACTCCAAAAGAGGTCTCATACCGATGAGCCATGGAGTGTCCCTTTCCGAAAAAATGTCTCCTAAGACACCTGAGGAAAGAGAGTGCATGAGTAAGATTCCTTATGCTTCAGCAATAGGATCTATCATGTACACGATGTTGTGTACAAGGCCTGATGTTGCTTATTCAATTAGTGTGACGAGCAGATATCAGTCCAATCCAGGTGAAGACCACTGGAAAGCAGTGAAAAACATCCTTAAGTACTTGCGAAGGACTCAGGACATTTTTCATGTTTTTGGTGGTGAATCTGAGTTGAAAATAGAGGGTTATACTGACTCTAGTTTTCAATCAGAAAGTGATAGCAAATCCATGTCAGGGTACGTGTTTACTCTGAATGGTGGTGCAATTCAGATTGTTGAAAGAGGAGATGTCAACGTCGAGAGAGTTGACACACATAACAACGTAGCAGACCCACTCACAAAGCCACTTTCTCAGAGTCACTTTGATCGTCATAAAGACAAGATGGGTATTAGATACCAGAGGGATTGGCTTTAGTACAAGTGGGAGATTGAAAGAGATATGTCCTAAGTCCAATCATGTATGAGGATTTAGGAATAACTTTTATGTAATCTGTTTTGATTTCATTGATATTAATAAAAGGCTTGTTTTGTTTTTATTGCGGGCTCTATCTATTTAAATGTTTAAATAAGATAGACCACAGTTTAGTGTAAAGCTTTTTATGGATTTTGATGAGATTATAATAATGAGACCTAAAAGATGATAACTCTAAACTTAAATAGTTCCTGGTCGTAGGATTACTAACTGGTAATTAATAATGTCTGTTCTTATAAACATTTGTGTGGTGACACTATAGCTAGTATGTAGGTGCTTATTATAGAATAAGTTCACTGAACATGACTCACACAGCTGAACAACTGATGAAGTTCACTCACGTGTCAGCAGTTGTTCACATAGTGATAGTTGTACAAGTATCCTTAGACTTGAGGTCATCATAGTCATCTTGTGTACACTGAACTATGCTTTGGTTTAGTTCTTAGTCTCAAGGGACAATTATAAGGGCTCTACTGGGTATAGGAATTTGTACACGAAGATAGTGTATGATCAATAAAGGATCTACCCCTTCCAGTGTAGGAAGAGAATGTTCAATGCTGATCCACTTATGTTACTTCAGGAATCTCTGGCCAGAGTGAATGAAATTAGAAAGGAGTTTCTAATTTACATTAAATAGAACTAAGTATAGTGAATGGGAAAGCAAGTGATTAAATAAGATAGGCTTGACACAAGTTTCATGCCTTGTATTTAATCGTGACATTGCAGGGTAGAAGGAATTAATTATACGGTAACTACTCACTGAATAGGTTCTTGGTATTCTAAGCAGTGAATTCGTATTATCCGGATAGTCACGATATGCTGAGAAGTATCCCTCACGATGTAGAATAAATATGATTAATTAATTAATCATATTCAATGAATTAGAGAATTTATATAAATAATTATAAAATAGTTTTATTATTATTTATTTCTACTACCGGCTTAATATTGAACCTACAGGGTCACACCATAAAAGAGAATGATTTAATGGTGGATGAATTAATTAATAATGGCTGATAATTATTTATTTATGAAATAAATAATTAATTAGCAAATTTAATAATTGATTAAATGAGATTTAATTGATTATATATTAATTAAGAAAAGGTTCTTAATATTATTAATTAAGAATTTATTTTTTTGGAAATTAAATCAAGTGAGAGAATTATTTCTAAAGAGTTTAGAAAAATGATTAATAATTAAAAGGTGTTTTAATTATTAGTGAGAATAATAAATGGTTAATAATAATAATATTTTATGGGAAAATTTTCCGCTGAAAATTTTGCCTATAAATATACTATTATAGACCCTATTTTTGCCTAAACCAAAAAGATTTACAAAACCCTAATTCTCTCCATCTCCTCCTCCTTCATTACATCGTTTTCTTGGTGGATACCGGTGGAGTGCTTCACACTTGAGGAGCAACTGCTAAGGATCTCCATTCATCATTCTTGGATCGCTATTAAGGACCTCCATCTTTCCATTAACGTAAAGCTTCTTAAGGTAAACACACTGAACTACAAATTAAATATTATTTTTCGCATGGATCTTGCGGAGGGTTTCGGGTTTTTTTACATTAAATTTACGTTTTCGCTGCGTTTATGTGCTAAAAACCCTTCAGTCTGTGATCATATGATTAGGGGTAATCCATATAGGTCTAACCATACTCATTTCATCAGAAGAGTAAATACCAGTTTGAGATTGTAAGATAAATGAATCATGAGAAACACCTGTGACTAGGGTCACAGTTTGACTCACAAATTGCTCTGTGGTTTTGACAGTGTGTTGTTCCTCATTTGTAGTGGGAACCTCCAATTGAATTGAAGGGGATTTGACTGGATAACCATCATGTACACTAGCCTCAAACCATTGTGTGTCTTGCAACACATTGGCACATAAATGTGCTATACTTGCCCTTTTCATGACATTGTCATAGACAATTGTACTTCTAGCTTTGACTGCTAAGGCAACTTTTGCTAGAGTTGTGAGGGGAGTTGTTCCTTCATGAGGAACCTCCAATTGAATTGGAGAGGATTTAGATAGCTCCCCCTCAGGAGTACTATCCTCAAACCTTTCAGTCTGTGAAGACTATTTTGCACATGAAGGTGCATTAGAGGTGTTCATGGGATATTCAGTAGGAACTAATAAATTTCCCATGTTAATGATGGTTTCTTTTCTGAAACAATAAAATAATATGAAGAAATGGTGAAATTGCTGTCCTTTTGTAAAACATGTTTCTTTTGAGAGTCACCTGAGTGTGATTGTGTTTGAGTTTGTGTTTGTGTTGATGTGCCTGGGTGATCTGCAATTTGGTTGAGAAGTGTTTTAGCTACAGTTTAGCACAAATACATGTTGATTGATTATTTGAATTTCCTGTTGTTGTCTGAGTAGATTGTGTTGGACCTGTAATGTATTGAACATACTTGTCTTTTTGGAATTTTAATTAGGCATAATCATTGAGATATACTGTTGCAAGCACTATGACAGGAAAGATAATAATTAATTGAGTTGTAAACACAAGGCAATCATGACATAAACATCAAGCAACAAAAACAAATTGATAGAAAAGAAGAGAATTTTTCGTTGATAATAAACACAGAGTACATTAAGATTTAGATTACATCAAGTAAATCCTAATCCTACTACTCTAGTTTTGGCTTCTTCTTTTCGGCCTTTATCCTCCTTGCCCGGTGCTGGTAAGCTCTGGACATGGAGTGTGCAAGAGAGATGATCCTCTCCTGCAACTCCAGAGTAGCAAGGCGCTGCTGCTCAACCACCCTTGCACGTCTCTCCTACTCCAGAGAGACTTCTCCCTCAAAGAAAAGGAAGTTGATCTGATCGTCCCACGAGAGTTCATCAAATACCTCAAGTGGAACATCAAAGGGGCTGCAAACAACCCCCTTGATACGGACACGAAGTCCGATAGGATCAAAGTAAACCTGGTCATCAGCCAGATGATGAACTGGTTGATAAACTCCATTTAAAAGCCCGTAGAAGACTGGGGCATCCATCGGAGATAGAGATGAACAAGAGGTGAGTTTTGAAATTAGGATGTTTGTTGAGAATGAGAGTAGTGATGGATACAGAGTGTAATATCCGGGATATATCGTGTAATTATTTTGCTATTAAATAATTATTATATGTGTTCAGTATCTATTCTGTGAATTAATTGTTAAGTGTTATCTGTATTTGAATATTCAAAAATAATATTAATTGAGTATTTTAATTTTTATATATCCAAAATAAAATATAGATAATTGTCATATCTTCCTAAATATTTTTGTGTTGATTTATGAATTTATAAGAATTATATGAAATTTATAAAATCTTTTTTCAAGTATTTAAAATCTATTTTATTAAAACGGGAACCAACCGCAGTCATCCGTTGTTACGTTTTTGGAACCCGAAACTCTTCCGAGAACTCCTTCCTAACCTAATTGTAATATTCCGAGCATATTCCATGTTTCGACTTTTTCGATCCGGCGTACGGTTTGTTCTGCGCGGGTCCCAGCGCAACATTTTTGATACAATATTCGTTTCGGTAAATCAATAAAACTCGTATTTTCGATAAACGGGAGATTTTTATTAAACTTTCCCAATTATCACCTCGTAGTACGTGTAACCAGGCGCTGAGACCAAGACCGCAGTACAAATTGTACTGGTTTGGATAATTCTCCTGAAAACCAATACCGATTGGATCAGTTTTTATAAATAAACGTACCGTTTTATATCCGGAATGATCCAACGGGATACTAATTTTACGTAATTATAAATAGCCTTTTCCCGTATTTTATTTCGTATCAAAATCATTTGCAGACAGATGATTATATAATTTTCAGAGAAAAACCTTAATTTCATAAACTGTTCTAAGAATCAAACAGCAAAATGAAGGCGTTACCGATCTCTGTTTTCAAAGCTTGAGTACTCAATCCAAATGTTTTGAAGTGTTCTACCAGATTCTGAGCTTCGTTTTACTGCAGAAATCAAGGGTATTTTTCTATATTTTTATTTATTTTCGAATTAATTTTATTAAAAATATGAATTTTTGTTCGGATGATTGTTTGTATGATTTGATGATTGCATGTTGTAGAGCTTGTTTTCCTGATGATTTTGATATATTATATGTCTGATTTGGAGTTCAATAACATGTTTAAATTTGAGTTTGATTTTAGAATTTTAAAATTAGGGTTTATAACCCGTATGGATGTTCTTAATTGAAATTTGGGGGTTTCTTATGTTGGAATAGATTGATGTTGTGGTATAGTGGGTTGTGTTCTCTGTGAAATTTGCAATCCAGTCGTACAAGTTTCATGAATCAACGAGGTCTGTAGAGAAGGAAGTTGTGTTTTGAATATTTTCGAAGTTCGCCGAAAACTGGCAAACTTCACGGCCAAATTCCGGCCAACTCAGGGATTGTTAGGTTGTTTTGATTGCATGGTTGTGTTCCTGGTAGTTTTTAGATGTGATCTGGAGCTTGTGGTAAGGTGAGGAGGCCGAAATCGTTTCTCCGGCAACCCCTGCATTTTCCGGCGACAGGGGTGTAAAATTGCAGTTTGATACCTGAACTTTTGGGGACGATGCAGTTTGATCCCTGAAATTTCCAGACTTTGCAAATTTAGGATTTCTGTTTTAAAAATGTTTAAAAATCATATTTCCTATTTATTTTTATTATAAAAAATTCGTTTTTAATTTCTGAAAATTTTAAAAATTATTATTTTAATTCCGAAAATTATTTTTAATTCGAAAATAAATCTGAATTAATTAGTTAATTAATTTCAGTTAATTTTAATTGATTAATTGGTCAACTAATTCGAAAATTAATTGATTAATTGATTTAAATAACTATTAATTGATTTTAATTAATTATTTAATTATATTTAATTATTTAAAAATGATTTAAAAATTCTGAAAAATAGTTTCGAGCTTTAAATTATTATTTTAAATTGTTTCCAAGGCTCGATAATTGTTATAAAATTGTTTCAAAGCCAGAATTGGCCAACCGAACCTTGTTTATTATTCCCAAATTGATCCAACGACCCGTTTTAGTTCCGAAAAATGTTTTAAAAATCATTTTAAATACCAGAAAGCTTATTTATGACCCGAGACTTCTTTATAAATGATATATCATTGATTATGTGACGTATTATGTGTTATAGGTGACTTGTTAGTTGACTGTCGGTCTGTATATTCGATGTTTACTTGTTCATTACATAACTTTCAATCCGTTAATCGGATTTGGGTGAAACGAAGGGTAGATAGAAGTATGTGTTGAATAGAATCGTATGAGTTGAATATTGATAGATGTTTTTAATATGTGAGCAGAAGAGGCAAGACGTAGGAAAGGGAAACAGGTAGTTGAGGAGTGAGACGGTTGAGATTGGAAGCGAGTACAGTGTAGTAAGCTAACACCAGGCAAGTGTTCTGAACTTTCTCGAGATATTGTATTGATTGATATTGTTGTTTTACATTGCGAGTGCTTTGAAGCACTGAACCCTAAACCTTGATTCTAGTTATTGATATTTAGCCATAAACCTGATTCTTTCTAGACCATTGATTGTTGTATACCCAAATACGAACCTCAAATTTACGATACTACTCCACAAATACATACAAACTAAATATTAAACATTGAACCAGATTGCTTACACATTCAAACCATTGTATCTTATGCTTTGAAAGACCAAATCCTTGAAACCTGAAATGTTAATTCCTTTGTTACCCAATTCTTTCATTACCTAACAGCCAAGCTTTGGAAATGCCATATGGATCTTTATACAGATTGAAACCATTTTCATTATTTAACGTCCAATGTTGTTAATGATCCTGTTTATTGTTTATTACTGCTTATTCTATTATTATGGTAGAATTGGATTGTTTTTATAAAATTGTGGACCAGATTCATGGTCAGACCATATAATGGTCAAGTTAGGCCAATGTGTGCCTCAGATCCAGTAGTTAGAGCAATGATGTGTGCTTTGCTCGGGGTTAGTGCGTGACTGATCAGCAGCCTAAACTTGGTTTTTAAAATGAAAATATAATATCCAATTCTAAATCATAATCCATTGTTCACTTGATATCCTAACCACATTTACCTGATGATCATTATTCTCAGTTTTGTCATGGTGACTTGCTGAGCTAGTTAGCTCATTTGTGCGATGTTGTTTATATTCTTTCCAATTAAAAAGGAACAAGTTGGTAGCGAGGATCCCCAGTCCAGCGTGAGAGCTAGGGGTTCAGGTTGATCGAGTTACGCTAGCAGGCTTCTTTTGTAATAATTTAAGTTTGTAAAAATTTGTAATAATGCTTAATACTCAGTTTGAGTTTGAATGGTTGGGATTTGAACGGTTTGTAATATAAGTAGATGTGTTTGGCTTGTGTGCATACTTTAACCTGTTGCGATCCTTGGTAGTTGGTAAGTAGGGTCACTGCATATTATTATTATCTTTATTATTATTATAAGCAGGTTATAATTAAGGTGTGTGAGTGGACCCCAAACTTCTGTCCCGGGTTTGGAGGGTGCCACACAGAGGAGTGAAGGGTTTGAATTTATAGAGGGATAAAAGAAAGAAACCAATAGACTCTTGAAATACCCGGTTAATAAGTGTAATAATCACACAAGCATACTTTATGAGAAACTAGACAGTTAGAAATGACTAGTTACTATTCCCCATGCAAGTACTCAAGAATCTTAGTTCACTTTCTAGGATAACTATTTCCCATACAAATAAACAAGTACTCCCTACACAAAAAATAATCCCTCCTATCAGCAAAATATTTCACTAGCTAACTCATCAAAACAAATACTGATAAGGAATTATTTTGAATAAATTCAAAACACATAATTAGCACATAGTCAAATAAATTTAACTGTTATCAGCATTCATAAAACATCACATATAATGCCCTAGCCTACTTACATTGGACTAACATATTCCATATTAAAAAAAATACATATAAGCACGTAAATGTGTCAATACGTCTGAGTTATTATAGACAAAGTGTGTCAAAAGTATTTTGCTGAACATAATTTATGAATTAAATTATTTCAGTTTTTCATACTTTTTCTTTATTTTGATCTGTTATTTATTAACTTCATATATTTAGAATATGAATTAATAAATATTTAGTTTGCTTAGAATTTTGAGAAATTCCAAGTTAAACATGTATTCGAGAAGTCTGAGTATTTATAGGAAATGTAATAACCCCAATTTTTGGAAATTTTTTTTGAAACCCTTATGAATAGTGTTTTTGCTGAATGAGAAAATTGTTCATGCCACGCTATGTAGGGGTTCTGTTATTGATCTTATGGGATATTATTAGTACTCTATGTGGTATATAAGTGTATGTAAAGATCGTCAGAATCCAATTCTGAACACTTTGATTTTTCCCGGAAATCCACTAGATACGGAGAGAATTGAGTATAAGGTAACAGGATAAAAAGGATTTAAATTAAAGGATTATAAGAGAGGATCATAAAAGGAATACAATATATTGAGAAAGGTTAAGGGAACCTAAGTAATAAGATCCCGGGTATGATCCCTCAAACGATAAACGAAAACGAAAGTTAAGCGAACCGTATAACAGATCAGCGGTCATTAGGCAAACGATTAGGAAGTTAATCAAAGGGATTAGTGGGAATGATGTCATCCAACCAATAGAAAGAGGACAAGGAAGGGAGGATGACATCATGAGGATGACACAAGCATGACATGGGAAGGAAGGAGATGTGGTGACTTTTTAACCACACAAAACCAAGGGCAACTAGGTAATTCACTAAAGCAAACAACAAAAACAACCAACCAAAAATAAAATCAAAGCAAAACCACAAAAATCTCTCTTTCTTCTTCATCTTGCTCTCGGCCTTTTGAAGAAAAACAAGGAGGAGTTTTTCAAAAACTCAAGCTACACACCTTCAAAAATTATAAGGTTTGTTTCTTTAGCTTCCATAATTCATAACTTAGTTATGCTATAAGTTTGGATCCAAGAATCCAAGGTTTACCTAGTTAATCAATTCCTAAAAGTTTAGGGTGAATAGTAACTTTCAAGAACAAATTTTTGATTCTTGATTTTATTTGTAAGGACAAGGTAGCTTAAGCATAGATCAAGGCTTCCATGGGCTTTCCAAGGATCTTTCATTGATTAAAAGCTTCAAGAAGGTATAAAACTTCAAACCCTAGCTTTACTTTTGAGTATTAGGAATGGTTTTGATTGTTATAATTCATGAGGAGCATGATCCTTGTATACTTAGAGTGTGGTTGGATTTGTAATGAGTTTGAAGTTGGAAATCTTGATTATTGGTTAATGAACTTAAGTATAGCTTTTAGTTCATGTTTGAGGGTAGTATAAAGTTCATAATATTGAGTTTTGGGGCTGTTAGGATGTGATATGGATGGACTTTGATTGTATGAAGGGATTGGGGTTGTTTGGTGATGGAATTGAATGGTATAAAATTGGGAAATCGCGTAAACATAGCCGTCGTAACGTCCGATTTTCTGTAGACTGTTTTTGTGCATAACATTAGGACCCGAGAACCCCCTGCCAGATTATGACCACTGCCATGTTTAGATAGCTCATGTTACGAGCTTCGTTTTGATATGTAGTTCGTTCGATTCCGATGCACGGTTTAGGAGAAACGACCGTTTCAAGTAACGGCGTTTCGCGAACGAAACTTTTCCCCTCACCTTACTTTGAAACATAGGTTAAAGACCATAAAGGGTTAATTAATGTATGAAACATTTATGGTAAGTGTGTTAGGCAGTTGGTAAGACACTCGCGAAGGAATCGCTTTAAAACTCGTAAAGGTTAAATTATTAAAAATGGTGGAGCCGAGGGTACCCGAGTGACTTAAGCGAATCAGTGAGCGCAAAACAAGCGTTAGAGTCTAAGTTAGTTAAAGTATAGATTTACAAGTGACTTTGGTTTAATTCTAACTTACTTGTTGTTTATAGGTTACCAGACTCGTCCCGAGCCATTCGTAACCCCCAGTCGCTCAGGCAAGTATTCTATCCGTTATACTGTTGTTGTGATGTATACATTTGTATATGCATGATCTTGCGATAAATGCATATTGGTTATTTAGCAAATTCTTGCGATATATTGTAGCATGTGATATGGTATATATGCATGCCTGTTTCATATTCTTGAAATATATATCTGTTGGTTCAGTTGATAATACCTATGCTAGAGAATAGCGGTAACTTGCATATACCCTTAGTATAGGGACCCAAAGGTGAAAATATTTTCTAAAAACCGGGAGTCGAGGATCCCGAGTAATCTTGTATATATGGATATGGATATATATATATATATATATTTATATATATATATGTGGTTATAGTTTTCCAAACTATTAATCGAATAAGGTTTATTCGATAACTTTAACTTTATTTTATTAAATGAATATTATTTTGAATATTCATTCGAGGACTTATGACTCCTTTTACTTTATTAATGAATATTATTTTGAATATTCATTCGAGGACTTATGACTCCTTTTATTTATTTATCTGAATATTATTTTGAATATTCATTCGAGGGCTTATGACTCATTTTATATTATTTAATGAATATTATTTGAATATTCATTTGAGGATCTATGACTCCGATTATTTGCTGAAATATATTCTTTATTTTATTAAAGAATAAGGTGTTAATAATCAAACTTATTTTCGATTATTCAAATAAAGATAATACTTTCATATAAGTATATCTTTGGTTATTTAATACTCGTTTCAAGTATAAGTTTTAATACTTCTACTTCAATTATTTTTATAAAGATTATTCTTTATGGGAATATTATTTAAATAATAATATTCAGTCATTTTCTAAATATTCTGGGGACTGATTTACTTCATTAAATCAGCTTTACTCCAAACACTCTTTAAAGTGTTTTCGAGTCTTCAAAATGATTTTTAAAAGTCAGAGTGGATCCCAAAACTCTTTTTTTTATTTAAGATCTTCCTTTTAAGGGGATTTAAATACTCGCTCAAAACCTGGGGAATCCGGCTCTGTGGTGTATTTTATATTCGCAACGAGGTTGCAGTTTTGGTAAATGAATTGATTACTTGCCCAACGTTCGGGAAGTAAGCCCATCTAATTGAGTCGGCATAAGCGACAGGCCGGGGTACGGTCTATTATTGTGTAAGTGGCTGGGTGGCAGTCCATCAACGCGTGAGGGGCCGGGTAACGGTCTAGCGCGAGGTCCTAATGCGGCCAGGGTGATGACCGGTGAGGAATTCATCCATCTACAGTAGAAAAAGTTACTTATTGGTATCTTTGCCTGATCAGCAAGATATCTGGTTTATGCCAAAATTCTTTTCCTTTCCAAAATTCATTGGATGTTTCAAACTCTGTTCATACTTTATATAACAGAGGTTCCAGGAAATGTTTAAAGAGATATATATATGTGGATATATATATATCGGGACTAAATAAAGTATCTCATAACTTTTTCATTCAATAATATTTCAAAGATTGAATCTATTCAAATCTTGTCTTGTAGTCTCATCTATGTGATGAACTTTTGAAACTGGTTATAACTTGAACGGTGGTAGTTCAAGTAGTATTGGGAAAGATATAAGTATATTGGGGTATTTGGTAACCTCATCTTTTAAACTTATATCTAATTAATAATTGTCTTATGAATGACAAAGATTTTCAGAAAAACGTTGAGACAAGGTTAGATATATGAGATCACCTTGCAACGATATTTTTTTTATATATACAGTTATACACTGGGACTTTGTGTATATTATGCATGAAAGAGGACTTCCAATATTTTGAAAAGTATATATGTATATATACTGAATATTTTGCGACTTCATCGCATTGAGATATCAAACTTGGTTCATTTCTTTTGACCAAGACTTTCATGAGTATTATGAGTAGGCTCATATATTGTAAATCATTATACATATTATTTTGGTGGGCTTGCTGCTCACCCTTGCTTTCTTCTTTCATCACACAACATCAGATAGATAAGATGAACAGGACCAAGCTCCCAATTCGCAAGCGGATAGGAAACGTTCTGCAGCTTTCCGGAAGCGTTCAGGCCGCTGTAGCTGAGGTAGAAATTACCAATAGGCTAAGTTTTCAACTAGTAATGTACCAGACTTATGTATATTATGAATTGTAATAATGGCAAAGAAATGTAAATTTATTCAGAAACCTTTTTAAGGTGTATTGACTTAATTGTGGAATAAAACGACTTGTGATTATTTTTGGATATTCATCTCTGAGACTATAACTTGTGGTGTGTGTGTGTATATTGTGGGGTCACAGTAAAGAGTAGTTGATTGTTTATTAAGATTGGGTGTTGTTAAGGGAAGTGGAACTCGTGGCGACCCGGATCCCCGACCCCGGATCTGGGGGTGTTACAGAAATGGTATCAGAGCCAAGCGTTATAAACCTCAGAGATGATGGGACGTTAAGATAATAAGTTCACTAAGATAATAAGAACTCTTGCCAAGTTCATAGTCGGACTACCTAACGTAGTACTGACAGTTAAAACCCTTATGGGAACCCTTATAAATGTAGCGATAGAAGCGTAGTTCGTTATCGTATAGAGTAGCGGGACTCCGAACCCTGAGGTTGAGGAGCAACAGCGCGATGATGTTTTATTACTAATTGGAGATCGGATTGTGGATCCGATAGAGTGTCCTAATGCAGGACCGGATGATGTTGATATTGAGGATGTAGCGGTTGAGGATGTTGTCCTAGAAGGGATAGTTGCTGAGAAGGATCCCATGGAGGATCCTGACAAGAATGAATAAAGGACCACTGATGAATTGATGACCATGGTTAGGTCGACTACCAGAGGAAGGATTGGTCGGTCACTACCAGAGGTTCGTTCAAGTTTGTAAAGACAGTAGCCCCTTTAACGCGGCTTACTCATAAGACTGAGAAGTTCGAATAGGCAGAGAAATGTGAGAACAGCTTTTAAAAACTGAAGCAAAGGTTGGTGACGGCCCCTATGTTGGCGTTGCCGGAGGGAAAAAGGAGATTTTGTGATTTGTAAGTGACGCTTCGCATAAGGAATTAGGGTGCTTCTTATATAGCACAGCAAGATAATCGCATTTGCGTCAAGACAATTAAGGGAATTTAAAATTCGATATCCCCACCCATGAGCTTGGGCTCGTGGCAATAGTTTTACCCTAAAGATTGGAGGCACTACTTGTATGGAGAGAAGTGCGAGAATTACCTAAGCCATAAGTGCTCTAGTACATTTTCACGTAGAAAGAGCTCAACATATGCCAGAGGAGGCAGTTAGAGCTAATCAAGAATAATGATTGGGAGATTCTTTATCATGCGGGGAAAGCCAATATGGTGGCTGATGCCCTTAGTAAAAAGGAGAGACTCAAGATGATGATGTCTTTTGGAGAGTTTATAAGAGATTTTGAGAAAATGGAAATAGTAGTGAAGGTAACCGGAGCCGGTACCGAAAAGCTGTTTGAGATTGCAATACAGCCCGAATTATTGGAAAAGTTCATATTGTGCCAGAAAAAGTTATGAATGAAGGCAGGGAGCCAACAATTAGATAAAAGATTAATATCGAGAAAGATGATAAGGGAATAATGAGGTATTCCTATAGAATTTGGGTTCCGAAAGTTCAAGAGCGTAAGGATGAGAACTTAGATGAGAGCCATAGTTTGAGGAATAAGATTTAGAGTAAACCCTGAACGTGATAGTCAGGGAGGTCACCATCAAGATAGAAAGAACCCATAACATAATAGAGTGGAAAACAAGGTTTTTAATGTATAAGATAACCCCGATTATGGGAGAAGGTTGAAACATTTCATACCAAGGAAACAGAATGTCGAGTAAGGAAAGGAGACCCGAGACGGTACTCCTATACGGCAATTCATGGACCTGTCTAAAAAGAACTTAGACTATTATCCCCAACCACCACCCTGAGGAGACAGTGCGATGGGAAATTCTTTCATGACCTTTAAGTCGCTAAGCTCTCAGAGTTCCAAGGAACAAGCTGACCCAGTCGAGGCAAGAGCCTGGCTAAAGGAAATAGATGAATCATTTGAGATTCTAAATGATTGACGAACCACAAAAGACTGTTTTGTCACTTACCCTCCCAAGAGAGAGACCACCCGTTGGTGAAAGACCAAGAAAGGCACGGAGCCAGAGGTTAGAATAAACTGATTTAAGTCCATTCAATTGTTTTCGGGAAAGTAATTTCCAAAGATAAGGAGATAGTGTGAAAGCTTTAGAGCCAGAACAAAGGCAGACAAGTATGATAAATTATGAATCTAAGTTGTAAAAGTTGTCAAGATTCGTTCTGAGGACACGAATCCAGAATGACGGGATATTTGAAATCAATGCTTATATTGTGATTGGTTTGTGAAATAATGATAAGAGAAAGGAAAATAAAAAGAAACTGAAGTGGAAAGGAATATAAAGGCAATAGAGTTTGAGGAATGATAAGGGAGTTGGGTATGAGGAAACCCTAAAGACTCATAGCAATAGAAATAGAAAAGTATGTAATCGTCAGGATGATGATGATCCACCATGAGTTAAAATTGATGGTTGAAGGCATAAGAGATACATATATTATACCCCCTTTAAGTTGGGAGGATTCGAGGAAACCTTGAGATAGTTCGAAGGATAAATATCGAGACACGGATAGACTGAGGAGACAAGAAAGTAAGAAATCAGGAAAAATTGGATGAAGGAAGTGACCTTCAATAATGTGAAATGTAAGACCGGTGGCCCGATACCCAGAAAGGGAGACGCCAGGTATGAGAGATATCCCAACATTGAGGTAACTGTTGAGATAAACAACAAAAGTAAATAAGGAATTATTAAGAAGAAGTTCACGTTGAACACGACCAATATCTTCCAGAACATCTTTGTTATCGTTACCAAATTAGGCAAGACAAGCGGATAACCGTTGTTATCTTTTGGAGGCCATATGAATTGACCTCAATTTGAATAAGGATGCTATTATGAAGTTAGGTATAGACTATCGAGGTGGGAATGATGAATATGATAATCTATCAAGGAAATATGACTTGATTTATTCGTGGAAGGATGCAGGTACCTTTTAAAGGTGGAATTAAGGATAGAACATTGGTAACTTAAAATGAATCCTAGGGAACTGCATAAAGGTTGGCATTTCACCCTTAATAGGGATAGTATGAGTTTTGACAGTATGAATTGGAAAGGATTAAGGTAATAATAACCTTTAAGGATCAGTGGAGAAATTTTTCAGAAGTAAATAGACAATGGTTCTAGTATCAGTAAATGGTATTTTGATATGCCCTGTATATAGGGAATACAGGAGGAACGATTGAAGGATAACCTTAGAGGTTTTACAAGGAGAAAGGTAATATTCAAAATTCTCAAGAATAGAAATGTTGATAAAGGAAATATGACGTAATTATAATGTTGCCAAGTGGGGCACGTGTTAAACCACGAGAAAGTATGGATCGAACCAGTAAAGGTCGAAATTGTTCAGGGCAATTAGGACCTAAGATAAAAGATGTTCTAAGTATGATTGAGAGTCAGTCATGACAAGTGATTAGCCTCTAAAGACTGAGGCAATAACTTATGGAAAAATGGTGATATTTTTTTCCCATCTGATTTTAAGGAAAACATCTTCACTCAAGCAGTGATCGGAAATAAGGTAGAAAATTTATTTGGAGGTGATTAAAATGACATCGACTGTAAGGAAATTTTACTATCAGGAAAGGCCAAAGAGGTGGCCGACACTTTAAAGGTAAGAGGATAATTATAGGCGCTTGTGCCAAAGGAATGTAGTGATGATGGTTACAGCTATGAAGGTTGTATTATGGTTTGGAAGATTGACATTCCTTCTGATGACTGTGCAATACCCAACCGTAATAGTAGTTAGTAAAGGTTTAATTCGTGTAATCGCCATGAGCGGGCTATCTATCTCAGAAGATACTATCTTGAGATAAGCCAGGATCATAGTTTAAAAAGGACTAAACAAACCTTTGAGTTAAGTCTTCTATTGAAGGCATATGATTAAGAATGGTATTAACCTGCTATCGTTGCTTTGAGCGAAACTCTTCTGCAAATTTTATCTGCTTCATGTCATGTATGTATGTCAGGATCAGGAGTGTACTCCATGAATCATGAATGGTGATTATGTTACCTCCTTAGAAGGATTTGATACGACATGTATGGACTCCGTATGGTTAGCTATTAAGACTTCATGGAAAATGAATGACGACAGTAGGTCAGTGGTGGACCATAGTAAGGCAGCAATGATTCTGCGAGTATTGAGCTGATTATAACCGTGAGAGTCGTATTATTATACGAGGAAGGTTGCGGTGCAAGCATAGAATTCAAGTAACGATGATGTCTAGAATGAGATCCCAGATTCGATTTTCGATGTCGAGGGAGTTTCAAAGGTAATTGTGTATAAGCTCGAGGAAGAGCATGGGTCCATAGAATGATGGACGGGATAGCGAAAATATTTAGGCACGTGAAATGCGATGCTATAATACTTGATGTTGATATAAATACGTATATGTTTTGTTCTCCTATGACAAACCTCTATAGTTCAGAGGTAGGTTCCAAGCCAGATATTTTGTGGCAGTATATTTTTTTCATATATACAATTCTCTTCAGTTCGTTCTTTTCTCTTCTTTTCATTTCATGTAAGCTGAGAAGAACAACCCTTCCAGAAGGGGAGGTATTGCCGAATGACTATCTATCTGTGTGATAGAAGCCGAGTAGGATACCAGCTATTGTTTAATTGCTTGTCAAGTACTAAAGGCTGGCCACCTTCTGTACTAACTATGCGATATAACAAGTGTTCATGATCATAGTGATCTCTCAACAAATTCCTTTACTTCTATTTGATTGATCAAATTTTGGAAAATAGAAACAACTGAAAAAGGAGTAATAAAGTGGTGGTAGTATGCGGAATGGGAACACATTCGTGATACTAAGGTTGACGTGGTTATTAAAAGGCTATAGAACGCTAACGAGCAAAAGTATAACCAGTATAATATTAGGAACGGGAAGTAGTAGCGATTACGAACTGGAAAAAGAATGGGTATTGAGAAGCAGAAGCTCTAATGCTAAAAGCAATAATGAGAGTCTGTGCAATAGACTTGAAAGAATTTGGAATGATCACTTAATTCGGATTGAGTTATCTTACGACAATAGATCATATGTCATTATCGAGATGTCGCCTTATGAGATCCTTGAGGGAAGACAATGTCGATCTCCCTTATGTTAGGATGAAGTTGTAGAGCGCAAGATGCTCGGACCCGCAGTAGTCCAAAGGACCAAGGATATGATAGATCTAATCAGAGGACGGCTGGTAGTAGCCCAAGATGGTCATGATAAGTATGTTGATTTGACACGAAAGGATAAAGAGTATGAAATAGGGGACCTAGTAATGTTATAGGTATCCCTTGGAAAGGATTGATGAGGTTCGGAAAGAAAGGAAAGCTAAGTCTACAATTTGTTGGACCCTTGGATATATTAAGACGTTTGGGAAGTTAGCATATGAGCTAGCCCTAACCCCGAACATGTAGCAGGTCGTAACGTGTTTCACGTATCAATGTTAAGGAAGTGTAATTTAGATGCCAGATAAATAGAGGCATATGAGCGCATAGATATGCAACCCGACATAACCTATATGGAGCAACCAGGAAGGGTTATAGAGTGAAAAAGAACAAGTGCTTAGGAGAAGGATTATCAAACTAGGCAGAGTCTGGTGGTAGAACCACAATGTGGGAAAATTGACTTGAGAGTTAGAAAGTGCAATACTAAGAAAGTATCCCTATTTATTTCTATCTGATTCCGGGACGGAATCCTTTTAAGGAGGGGAGACTGTAATAACCCCAATTTTTGGAAATTTTTTTTGAAACCCTTATGAATAGTGTTTTTGCTGAATGAGAAAACTGTTCATGCCACGCTATGTAGGGGTTCTGTTATTGATCTTATGGGATATTATTAGTACTCTATGTGGTATATAAGTGTATGTAAAGATCGTCAGAATCCAATTCTGAACACTTTGATTTTTCCCGGAAATCCACTAGATACGGAGAGAATTGAGTATAAGGTAATAGGATAAAAAGGATTTAAATTAAAGGATTATAAGAGAGGATCATAAAAGGAATACAATATATTGAGAAAGGTTAAGGGAACCTAAGTAATAAGATCCCGGGTATGATCCCTCAAACGATAAACGAAAACGAAAGTTAAGCGAACCGTATAACAGATCAACGGTCATTAGGCAAACGATTAGGAAGTTAATCAAAGGGATTAGTGGGAATGATGTCATCCAACCAATAGAAAGAGGACAAGGAAGGGAGGATGACATCATGAGGATGACACAAGCATGACATGGGAAGGAAGGAGATGTGGTGACTTTTTAACCACACAAAACCAAGGGCAACTAGGTAATTCACTAAAGCAAACAACAAAAACAACCAACCAAAAATAAAATCAAAGCAAAACCACAAAAATCTCTCTTTCTTCTTCATCTTGCTCTCGGCCTTTTGAAGAAAAACAAGGAGGAGTTTTTCAAAAACTCAAGCTACACACCTTCAAAAATTATAAGGTTTGTTTCTTTAGCTTCCATAATTCATAACTTAGTTATGCTATAAGTTTGGATCCAAGAATCCAAGGGTTACCTAGTTAATCAATTCCTAAAAGTTTAGGGTGAATAGTAACTTTCAAGAACAAATTTTTGATTCTTGATTTTATTTGTAAGGACAAGGTAGCTTAAGCATAGATCAAGGCTTCCATGGGCTTTCCAAGGATCTTTCATTGATTAAAAGCTTCAAGAAGGTATAAAACTTCAAACCCTAGCTTTACTTTTGAGTATTAGGAATGGTTTTGATTGTTATAATTCATGAGGAGCATGATCCTTGTATACTTAGAGTGTGGTTGGATTTGTAATGAGTTTGAAGTTGGAAATCTTGATTATTGGTTAATGAACTTAAGTATAGCTTTTAGTTCATGTTTGAGGGTAGTATAAAGTTCATAATATTGAGTTTTGGGGCTGTTAGGATGTGATATGGATGGACTTTGATTGTATGAAGGGATTGGGGTTGTTTGGTGATGGAATTGAATGGTATAAAATTGGGAAATCGCGTAAACATAGCCGTCATAACGTCCGATTTTCTGTAGACTGTTTTTGTGCATAACATTAGGACCCGAGAACCCCCTGCTAGATTATGACCACTGCCATGTTTAGATAGCTCATGTTACGAGCTTCGTTTTGATATGTAGTTCGTTCGATTCCGATGCACGGTTTAGGAGAAACGACCGTTTCAAGTAACGGCGTTTCGCGAACGAAACTTTTCCCCTCACCTTACTTTGAAACATAGGTTAAAGACCATAAAGGGTTAATTAATGTATGAAACATTTATGGTAAGTGTGTTAGGCAGTTGGTAAGACACTCGCGAAGGAATCGCTTTAAAACTCGTAAAGGTTAAATTATTAAAAATGGTGGAGCCGAGGGTACCCGAGTGACTTAAGCGAATCAGTGAGCGCAAAATAAGCGTTAGAGTCTAAGTTAGTTAAAGTATAGATTTACAAGTGACTTTGGTTTAATTCCAACTTACTTGTTGTTTATAGGTTACCAGACTCGTCCCGAGCCATTCGTAACCCCCAGTCGCTCAGGCAAGTATTCTATCCGTTATACTGTTGTTGTGATGTATACATTTGTATATGCATGATCTTGCGATAAATGCATATTGGTTATTTAGCAAATTCTTGCGATATATTGTAGCATGTGATATGGTATATATGCATGCCTGTTTCATATTCTTGAAATATATATCTGTTGGTTCAGTTGATAATACCTATGCTAGAGAATAGCGGTAACTTGCATATACCCTTAGTATAGGGACCCAAAGGTGAAAATATTTTCTAAAAACCGGGAGTCGAGGATCCCGAGTAATCTTGTATATATGGATATGGATATATATATATATATATTTATATATATATATGTGGTTATAGTTTTCCAAACTATTAATCGAATAAGGTTTATTCGATAACTTTAACTTTATTTTATTAAATGAATATTATTTTGAATATTCATTCGAGGACTTATGACTCCTTTTACTTTATTAATGAATATTATTTTGAATATTCATTCGAGGACTTATGACTCCTTTTATTTATTTATCTGAATATTATTTTGAATATTCATTCGAGGGCTTATGACTCAGTTTATATTATTTAATGAATATTATTTGAATATTCATTTGAGGATCTATGACTCCGATTATTTGCTGAAATATATTCTTTATTTTATTAAAGAATAAGGTGTTAATAATCAAACTTATTTTCGATTATTCAAATAAAGATAATACTTTCATATAAGTATATCTTTGGTTATTTAATACTCGTTTCAAGTATAAGTTTTAATACTTCTACTTCAATTATTTTTATAAAGATTATTCTTTATGGGAATATTATTTAAATAATAATATTCAGTCATTTTCTAAATATTCTGGGGACTGATTTACTTCATTAAATCAGCTTTACTCCAAACACTCTTTAAAGTGTTTTCGAGTCTTCAAAATGATTTTTAAAAGTCAGAGTGGATCCCAAAACTCTTTTTTTTTTATTTAAGATCTTCCTTTTAAGGGGATTTAAATACTCGCTCAAAACCTGGGGAATCCGGCTCTGTGGTGTATTTTATATTCGCAACGAGGTTGCAGTTTTGGTAAATGAATTGATTACTTGCCCAACGTTCGGGAAGTAAGCCCATCTAATTGAGTCGGCATAAGCGACAGGCCGGGGTACGGTCTATTATTGTGTAAGTGGCTGGGTGGCAGTCCATCAACGCGTGAGGGGCCGGGTAACGGTCTAGCGCGAGGTCCTAATGCGGCCAGGGTGATGACCGGTGAGGAATTCATCCATCTACAGTAGAAAAAGTTACTTATTGGTATCTTTGCCTGATCAGCAAGATATCTGGTTTATGCCAAAATTCTTTTCCTTTCCAAAATTCATTGGATGTTTCAAACTCTGTTCATACTTTATATAACAGAGGTTCCAGGAAATGTTTAAAGAGATATATATGTGGATATATATATATCGGGACTAAATAAAGTATCTCATAACTTTTTCATTCAATAATATTTCAAAGATTGAATCTATTCAAATCTTGTCTTGTAGTCTCATCTATGTGATGAACTTTTGAAACTGGTTATAACTTGAACGGTGGTAGTTCAAGTAGTATTGGGAAAGATATAAGTATATTGGGGTATTTGGTAACCTCATCTTTTAAACTTATATCTAATTAATAATTGTCTTATGAATGACAAAGATTTTCAGAAAAACGTTGAGACAAGGTTAGATATATGAGATCACCTTGCAACGATATTTTTTTTATATATACAGTTATACACTGGGACTTTGTGTATATTATGCATGAAAGAGGACTTCCAATATTTTGAAAAGTATATATGTATATATACTGAATATTTTGCGACTTCATCGCATTGAGATATCAAACTTGGTTCATTTCTTTTGAACAAGACTTTCATGAGTATTATGAGTAGGCTCATATATTGTAAATCATTATACATATTATTTTGGTGGGCTTGCTGCTCACCCTTGCTTTCTTCTTTCATCACACAACATCAGATAGATAAGATGAACAGGACCAAGCTCCCAATTCGCAAGCGGATAGGAAATGTTCTGCAGCTTTCCGGAAGCGTTCAGGCCGCTGTAGCTGAGGTAGAAATTACCAATAGGCTAAGTTTTCAACTAGTAATGTACCAGACTTATGTATATTATGAATTGTAATAATGGCAAAGAAATGTAAATTTATTCAGAAACCTTTTTAAGGTGTATTGACTTAATTGTGGAATAAAATGACTTGTGATTATTTTTGGATATTCATCTCTGAGACTATAACTTGTGGTGTGTGTGTGTATATTGTGGGGTCACAGTAAAGAGTAGTTGATTGTTTATTAAGATTGGGTGTTGTTAAGGGAAGTGGAACTCGTGACGACCCGGATCCCCGACCCCGGATCTGGGGGTGTTACAGGAAAAGTAAATGACTTGACGAGAACTCAAAAACAGACATTTGAAGTTAGTCTGTCAAGAAGTCATTTTGAGAAATAAAGTACATATCGAGAAGTCATTTTAAATTACTCTTTTAGAGAACTCAAACTTGACTTATCGAGATGTCAAATAAATACCCAGTTTGTCCAAAAAGGGGACTGAATTAATTCCAACTTTTATTTGAATAAATTCAAAATAAAATTAAAATAAATTTTCCAAAAGTATTTTACCAAAATAATTTATTAATTTAAATTATCTCAGTTCTGAGTTATTGATATGTCAAAAATTGTACTTGTAGAGAACTCTGTGAATAAACACCACTAGAGAACTCTACAAGGACTTATCAATAAGTTACTTTTAAGCCTATCGAGAAGTCACTCGAGAAGTCAGTAAGTTGACTTATCGAGAACTCACTCGAGAAGTCCTAAAATGACTTGTCGAGAAGTCAATTTATACTTATCGAGAACTCAGTTCTCTATGTACTTTTGGGTTATTGTAATTTTGCCTTGTGTTAATTTTACATATTAAGAATGTAAATTAGCAACTGTGCAGTTTACTTAGAATTTGAAAAATTCCAAGTTAATTGAATTTAAAAAACAAATATGCAGAGATTTCTGAAATATTCATAATTCATATTTCAGTTAATTTCCAATTTAATCAAATTGATTTTGATTTACTGGAGATTAATCTGCTGCAAAATATTAGCTGAGTTCTTGCCTTAGGTTGAAGAGTTAAGCATTCCAATTTCACCTACAAGTCTAGTGAAAGTTGCTTCATCCAAAGTTTTAGTAAAAATGTCAGCTAATTGTTTTTCTGTTGGTACAAAAATGAGCTCAATAGTACCATTTATAGCATGTTCTCTGATGAAATGATACCTTAAATCAATGTGTTTTATCCTAGAATGATTAACTGGATTAGCTACTATATATATAGCACTAGTATTGTCACACTTAATAGGAATTTTGTGTAACACGAGGCCATAATCCATTAGCTGATTTCTAATCCAAAGCACTTGAGCACAACAACTTCCTACAGCTATGTATTCAGCTTCAGCTGTAGAAGTTGATACAGATTGTTGTTTTTTGCTATACCAGGATACAAGTCTTTATCCAAGAAACTAACAGCTTCCACTAGTGCTCTTTCTGTCAACCCTGCATCTAGCAAAATTTGCATCTGTGTAACCAATAGCTTTAAAACCAGTTCCCTAAGGAAACCATAATCCCAAGTTAGGAGTTCCCTTCAAGTATCTGAAAATCCTCTTTACAGCCATTAAATGTGATTCTTTTGGATTGGCTTAAAATCTTGCACATAGATATGTGGCAAACATGATGTCTGGTCTACTTGCTGTTAGGTAGAGCAATGATCCAATCATCCCTCTATAACTTGAGATATCTACATTTTTGCCTTTTTTATCTTCATCCAACTTTGTTGCAGTAGATATAGGTGTTGATGCAGGTGAACAATCAACCATTCCAAACTTTTTCAATAGATCCTTGACAAACTTAGTTTGGCTGATGAAGATACCATCACTTCTTTGGCTGACTAGGAGTCCAAGGAAGTAACTCAGTTCCCCCATCATACTCATTTCATATTCACTTTGCATAAACTTGGAGAATCTTTGGCAAAGCTTCTCATTAGTAGAACCAAAAATGATATCATCCACATAAATCTGAACTAGATCATATCTTCACCATGTTTCTTGTAGAAGAGAGTCTTGTCTATGGTCCCTCTAGTAAAACCATGCTTTAGTAGAAAATCTGATAGTGTGTCATACCAAGCTCTAGGTGCATGTTTTAGTCCATATAGAGCCTTGAGTAACTTGTACACAAAATTTGGAAATTTTGGATCTTTAAAGCCAGGTGGCTGTTGCACATAAACTTCTTCTTCTAGCTCACCATTTAGAAAGGCACTTTTGACATCCGTTTGATACACTTTGAAGTTTGAATGTACAGCAAATGCTAAGAAAATTCTTATAGCTTCAAGTCTTGCAACTGGAGCAAATGTTTCATCATAATTAATTCCTTCTTCTTGTGAGTAGCCTTTTGCAACCAACCTTGCTTTTTTTCTAGTAACTATACCATTTTCATCCATTTTGTTCCTGAACATCCGGTTTGTTCCAATGATGCTTCTATTCTTTGGTGCAGGAACTAATTTCCCGACTTTGCTTCTTTCAAACTGATTCAATTCTTCCTGTATGGCAAATATCCAGTCAGGATCCAAAAGAGCTTCATCAATTTTCTTAGGTTCTACTTGAGACAAAAAATATGCATATAGGCACTCATTAGCAGTTGCACTCCTGGTCCTCACACTAGCAGTAGGATCACCAATAATTGCATCTCTAGTGTGACTCCTATCCCACTTCCTTTTATGAGTTTGTTGACTGGTGCCTTCATTATTTTCCTCATTGTTGATATAACTACTAGATTCTTCTTCTCTTTCTCCCCCCGAGTTTATGCTCTCAAATTCAGGTGTTTGAGATGAGTTTCCATTTTCATGATTTTCTTGTTGAGTAGTCTCTTCATTTAATGTCTGATGTGCATCAACTTCAACTTCTCCATCAGAGTCAATATCAATGTTGAGGTTTTCAAATGCCAGGGCTTCAGCTTTATTATCATCAAGGCATTTCAAGCCTGGACATTTGTCATCATCAAAGATCACATCTATGCTTTCCATAGTCTTCTTTTGATCAGTCACATAAACTTTGTAGGCTGTTCTTTCCAGTGAATATCCCAGAAAAATTGCTTCAAAAACTTTTGAGTCAAATTTTCCCATATATTCAGAGTTGTCTTTTAAAATATAACACTTGCTTCCAAACACATGAACATGCTTTACAGTAGGCTTCCTCTTAGACATGATTGAGTAAGGTGACTTGCCATGTGCCTTTTTAATGAGATATATGTTCTAAGTGTAACAAGCAGTGTTAACAGCCTCTTCCCAGAAACTTGTTGGCAACTTGGGATCTTGCAGTATTGTTCTGGCAGCTTCAACCAAAGTTCTATTCTTTCTTTCAACTACTCCATTTTGTTGAGGTGTCCTGGCAGCTGAGAATTCTTGAACAATGCCTTTGCCTTTGCAGAATTCACTTAATGTAACATTTCTGAATTCTGTTCCATTCTCCCTTCTCAGTCTTTTCACACAATTATAATCTTTAGCCTGCTTTTCTATCTTCTTGGTGTGCTCAATTACGATGTGTGGGGTTTCATCTTTAGAGTACATGAACTCTACCCAAGTGTATCTTGAGAAATCATCCACCATCACAAGTGCTATCTGTTCCTTGAAATTGATAAGACATTCACCGGCCCAAATAAGTCCATATGAATAAGTTGCAAGGGTGCACTTATAGAATTCATATTTTTTGACTTGTGACTAGATCTTTTCATCTTTCCTTTCTGACAAGCTTCACAAACTTCAATTTGAGCAAATTCCAGTTTGGGCATGTCTCTCACTATCTCCTTTTTGACTAAGTTGTTAATTTCCTTGAAATTCAAGTGAGACAGCTTCTTATGCCATAGCTTGCTTTGTTCTTCTGATGCCTTGGTATAGGTACAACAAATACCATCCTTATTTGTTGAGTCCAAATCTTCAACAAACAAGCTTCCTTTCCTTGCTCCTTTCAGAACAACTTCACCAGTTTTCTTGCTGATAAAAGTGCATTCTTCTTTGTTGAATAAAACTTCAAATCCTTTGTCTGCAAATTGGCTAACACTGAGAAGATTCACTTCAAGACCAGCTACTAGTACTACATCATCAATGACAACATTTTCAGAAACAATCTTGCCATATCCCATTGTGAATCCTTTGCTATTGTCTCCAAAGGTCACCACTGGGCCAGCTTTCTCCTCAAACTATGATAGCAGGGTCTTATCACCTGTCATATGTCTGGAACATCCACTGTCAATGATCTATATGACTTTTTTCACTTTGCCCTGTACACAATGAGATTCAGGTATGTTTAGTGACCCAAGCAGTGTTGGGTACTTTCTTCTTATTAACTAATTTAGCAGAAGTAGAGTGAGTTGTTTCAAATAAAATAGAGTTCAATGATTGTTGTGCATTTTCCCTTTCTGATGTAGACTCAGTTTTTATTTCTTTAAGGTCTACTCTCAGTTTGTGGCAACTCTTCATCACTTTCAAGTTGCAAGCGATGCAGTCAAACTTATCACAGAATGAGTAAGGATCATTTAAATGTGCTTCATTGTATTTGCAAGCTCCTTCAGTTGGGTTACTAACAACCTTTTTAAAAAGGTGAGTTAGATGATTTGCAGAGCCATATTTTTTACACTTCTTTCCAGGAGTATCTGCAACATAGTCCATATTATTGCTTTTGTTTATCTTTATTCTCCCATTTCTATTTTTCTTTTTCTTTCTTGCATCCTCAATCTTGGTTTCTTTGACGGGAGTCTTGATGCTTTGATTGTTCATGAGATTTTCTTCATCCTTGGAAGATTGAGTTGAGTTTGCATTTTTCTTTTCATTATCCTCATCTGTAATTTCTTGCTTGATAATCAATTCTTCTTCACTGAAGTCTACTTCACAAGCCTTGAACATAGGTGACACAACCTTTTTCAGCATTGCTGGAATATTTTCATTCTCTGTTGCTTTTTTTTTTATCCCTTATGTTCTTCTTTTTGTTGTTCAAAGCATCATAATCAAGACCAATAGCAATGTTTGCACATGGTTTGATTTTCTCATGGTACTGACCAACCAGTTCAGATTCATTATTGAAAGACTTCAACCTTACTTCATTTTTCTCCAGTTTTTCCCTTAGCACAGCCTCAATCTCATTTGTACACTTGAGCTTGTTCTTCAAATAACCATTTTCTTGTTTCAAAGCTTCAAGCTCCATTGTCAACAATTTAGTTCCTTGTTTTTCATTCTCAAGCTTCTCATTTAACTTTGTTAATCTGCTAACTTCTTCATTAGCAGCAACCATGCTTGTATGGATGTGAAACATTTCTGTGCTCATCTTCTCAACAGTTTCCTTATATTGATTCACATTTAAATCAGTGGTGGTAAGAGTTGGTACCTGTGATTTAGATTAGGATGATATCCCTTGCTCCAAAGCCATGAGTGGATAGTTTCCAAGTTCTTCATCTTCATTAATTTCATAGTTATCCCAACTTTTACCTTCTGTAATATAAGCTTTGCTTTGATGTTTCTTCAGAAGAGCTTCATACTTTGCTTCAAGTTCAAGATAAGCTTTATCTTTTGTTACCTTTTTGGGTTTCCTGCATTCTGTAGCAAAGTGACCCAGTTCATCACAATTGAAGCACCTTATCTTACATCTGTCAACAGATCCAGTTTTGTATCCATTCCTGCTATCAGAATTGTACTTCCCTTTTTCCTTCCAGCTGCTGTCTTTGTTGAAAGACTGTCTTTTATTCTTGAAGTATCTTGGCTTCTTTACTCGAATATCAGAGGATTTCCTAGCCAAATAAGCCATTGACTAATCTAGCTCATCCAGTTCTTCAAGAGTATAATACTCATCTTTTTCCAATTCCAGAATGACTTGTTCCTGTGAATCATTTGTTCTTTGCTCTCTAGTTGAGGCAACTGGAGTTTGAGATCTTGGTTTATCATTGGATGTTTGGCTTTCATTTAAAATTAAAGCACTTGAGCCATCCACAACATATCATTGACCAGATCTCAATGATTGTCTTTGAATCATCTCTAGTTCATATATTTTGAGAATTCCATATAGAATTTCCAGTGTTATTCCGCTTAAGTCTCTCCCTTCCCTGATTGCTGAGATTTTCTGTTCCAAATGATCAGGGAGAGTAAGCAGGAACTTTAGATTCACTTCTTCAGCTTTATAGAATTTGTCATGAAGTTGCAAGTCATTTATCAGCTTATTGAATCTTTCAAACACATCAGTAATGCTTTCCTTTGGCTTAGCCATGAAACCCTCATACTGTGAAATCAATATTCTTCTTTGGTTTGACCTAATTTCTTCAGTTCCTTCACAGAGTATCTCAATTTTTCCCCATATTTGCTTGGCAGTGTCACAGTTGATAATGTTGTTGTACATCACATTGTTAAGTGACTCAATCAATATTAATTGCAAGCTACTATCCAAGGAGACTTTCTCCTTTTCAGGGTCAGAATACTCAGCAGGATCTTTTGGAGCATAAAGAGCTGGGATAAACCTGTCTCCATCTGTAGATTCCTCAATTCTAACCGTAGGAATGAAAGGTCCATCCTTGAGGATCTGAATATAGATTGGATTGGCCATCTTGATGAACAACATCATTTTATTTTTCCAAAGAGTGTAGTTAGCTTTGTCAAAGGTAGGAATTTTGATGCTACTGCTTTTCTGTGTATTCATTCTTCTTAGATCTTAAATTTTTTTACTTTCAAATTTGGCTTTGGTACCACTTATTAGGTAATTAATAACACATAGAGGGGGGGGGGTGAATGTGTTTTACTGTTTTTAGGCTTTTTCTTGAAAGTTAATGGTTGAACAAAGTAAATTAAATTTTGTAGAGAAAAGTGTTCATGCAGAATTTAAACTTGCAGAAAATAAAGAACACAGTTCTTCAAAACTCACTTAATTTAATATAAAATTAAGACTGTTTTGCTACAAAATTTCTAAGCCTTTTGATGTTAAAGAGCTCAGCTTCTTCTTGAGAGTGATACAAGAGATTTGATCTAAATTGTTACAACTGACTAAGGACCAGTGTTAACTTTATAACTCAGTTAACTGCTGGTTTACACAGTGGATAATAAAACATGCTATTAGCTTTTCTAAAATGTAACTTGTCATTTCTATTTATAGAAAAACAGATCTTCCATTTCTGGTTTAGCATATCTTTAGCATCCCGTGTTCACTTTAATCTTCCTCTGTCAGTAAATCTTTGCCATTGATCTTGCACACTCTTCAAGCTGCTTTTTGTAAACTTGTCATCCAGCCGTTGGGTTATTTGTTGATTGTTTATCTTGGATATTGAATTGATCTGCAACCTTATACTTTGAGACTGTACATTGAGATCTCCAGTTTAGGTATATAGAACACTTGACATATCGATAAGTATATAGGCTTATCGAGATCTCTAGCATTCCATATTTAGATTGGCTTGTACAGGTCTTCAGCTTGTCGAGATCTCTAGTCTTCACATCTACACTTTGACTTATCGATAAGTCAGTTCTTTAGTGGCTTCTTTGTTGGGATTTATGCATACACGGAAGCATGGATTACAATTAAAACGCATAAAACCCATATAATTGCATACAAATCGTGAATAAATCGAGGGATCGATTACTAACCTTTAAAAGCGATCCAAGAATGATGAGCGGAGATCCCTAGCAGCTGCTCCTCAAGCGTGAAGTACTCCACCGGTATCCACCAAGAGATCGAAGTAATGGAGGGAGGAAGAGGTTGAGAAAATTAGGGTTGCCTCCTTTTATTTTCTTCTTGAAAATTAGGGTTTGTTTTTGGTTGAGGCAAATAGAGTTTATAATAATATATTTATATGCAAAAAATTCAGCTAAAAATTTTCCCATAAAATATTATTATTGATAACCCTTTAATTGATTACTAATAATTAAAACACTTTTTAATCATTAATCCCTTTTCTAAACACTTTAGAAAATAATTCTCTCACTTGATTTAATTTCCAAAAGTTAAATTCTTAATTAATAATATTAAGAATTTTTCTTAATTAATTTATAATTAATTAAATCTCATTTAATCAATTATTAAATTTGCTAATTAATTATTTATTTCACAAATAAATAATTACCAACCATTATTAATTAATTCCTCCACCATTAAATCATTCTCTTTTATGGTGTGACCCTGTAGGTTCAATATTAAGCCGGTAGTAGAAATAAATAATAATAAAACTATTTTATCATTATTTATATAAAATCTCCAATTCATTAAATATGATTAATTAATAAATTAATCATATTTATTCTACATCGTGAGGGATACTTCTCAGCATATCGCGACTATTCGGATAATACGAATTCACTGCTTAGAATACCAAGAACCTATTCAGTGAATAGTTACCGTAAAATCAATTCCTTCTACCCTGCAATGTCCTGATTAAATACAAGGTATGGAACTCCTGTCAAGCCTATCTAATTTAATCATATGCTTTTCCATTCACTATGCTTAGTTCTAATTAATGTGAACTAGAAACTCCTTTCTAATTCCATTCCCTCTGGCCAGAGATTCCTGAACTAGCATAAGTGGATCATCATAGAACATTCTCTTCCTTCACTGGAAGGGGTAGATCCTTTATTGATCATTCACTATCTTTGTGTACAAATTCCTACACCCAGAAGATCCCTTATTATTGTCCCTGGAGACTAAGAACTAAACTAAAGTACAGTTCGGTGTACACAAGAAGACTATGATGACCTCAAGTCTAAGGACACTTGTACAACTATAACTATGTGAACCACTGCTGACACGTGAGTGAACTCCATCAGTTGTTCAACTGTGCGATTCATGTTCAGTGAGCTTATTCTATAATAAGCACCTACATACTAGCTATAGTGTCACCACACAAATGTTTATGAGAACAGACATCCTTCATAATGAAGCAAATATAGTATGTACCGATCTTTGCGGATTACTAATTACCAATTAGTAATCCTACGATCAGGAACTATTTAAGTTTGGAGTTATCATCTTTTAGGTCTCATTATTTTGATCTCATCATAATCCATAAAAAGCTTTACTCTAAACTATGGTATATCTTATTTAAACACTTAAATAGATAAAGCCCGTAATAAAAACAAAATAAGTCTTTTATTAATATAATTAAAATCAAACAAATTACATAAAAGTTATTCCTAAATTATCATACATGATTGGACTTAGGACACATCTCTTTCAATCTCCCACTTGTACTAAAGTCAATCACTCTAGTATCTAATACCCATCTTATCTTTATGATGATCAAAGTGACTTTGAGAAAGTGGCTTTGTTAAAGGGTCTGCTATGTTGTTATGTGTGTCAACTCTCTTGACGTTGACATCTCCTCTTTCAACAATCTCCCTAATTAGATGAAAGCACCGCAGGACATGCTTGGAATTCTTATGAGATCTTGATTCCTTAGCTTGTGCTATTGACGTATTGTTGTCATAATACAACACTATTGGCTCTTCTATGCTAGGAACAACTCCCAACTCAGAATCAAATTTCTTTATCCAAACAGCTTCTTTTGCAGCTTCACTTGCAGCTATATATTCTGCTTCCGCTGTGGAGTCAGTCATCGTTGACTGTTTGGAACTCTTCCAACTAACTGCCCCACCATTTAGGGTAAACACATACCCTAACATGGATTTACTATCATCTATTTCTGACTGAAAACTAGAGTTTGTATACCCCTCTATTTTCAACTCAGAACCACCATAAACAAGAAAAATTTCCTTAGTCCTTCTCAAGTACTTCAGGATGTTTTTCACCGCTTTCCAGTGTTCTTCACCTGGATCGGACTGAAATCTGCTTGTCACACTAAATGAGTGAGCAACATTAGGCCGAGTACATAACATCGCGTACATGATAGATCCTATTGCAGAAGGATAAGGAATCCTACTCATACGCTCTCTCTCCTCAGATGTCTTTGGAGACATTTTCTTGGAAAGAGAAACTCCATGGCTCATGGAAATGAGTCCTCTCTTGGAGTTTTCCATGCTATATCTCTTTAGCACTTTTTCGATGTATGTACTTTGGGTCAAGCCTAACATTCTCTTTGATCTATCTCTATAGATCTTTATTCCAAGAATGTAAGATGCCTCTCCCAATTCCTTCATCGTGAAGTTCTTAGATAGCCATACTTTGACTGATTGAAGCATCGGTATATCATTCCCAATGAGAAGTATGTCGTCCACATACAGTATTACGAATGTTACCGCGCTCCCACTAACCTTCTTGTAGATGCATGGTTCATCCAAATTTTTGATGAAATCAAAATCTTTGATTGTCTCATCAAAACGGGCGTTTCATGTGCGAGAAGCTTGCCTCAGTCCGTATATGGATCAATTCAGCTTACAAACTAGATGTTCATTTCCTTTAGAAAAAAATCCTTCTGGTTGTCTCATATACACATCCTCTTCAGGTTTCCCATTGAGGAAGGCCGTTTTCACGTCCATTTGCCAGATCTTATAGTCATAGTAAGCCACAATTGCAAGCAAAATCCGAATGGATTTAAGCAAGGCTACCTGCGAATAAGTTTCATCAAAGTCAATTCCTTGTATTTGTTTAAATCCTTTTGCCACAAGCCTAGCCTTATAGGTCTCCACCTGGCCATCTGCTCCAATCTTTCTTTTATATACCCACTTGCACCCAATAGGCTTAATACCTTCAGGCGCCTCAACCAGAGTCCACACTTGGTTGGCATACATGGAGTCCATTTCGGATTTCATGGCACTCTGCCATTTCTCTGAGTCATCACAACTCATAGCCTCATTATAGGTCATAAGGTCTTCTCCATCAATAAGTGACAAGTCATTGTCATTCTCAATGACAAGGCCATAATACCTCTCAGGTTGACGAGACACCCTATTTGGCCTACGTACAGGCTGTTCTACAGAAGGTTGTACTTTCTGAATAGGTACTTCCTCTTGAACCGTTGTAGGTTGTGCTTCTTGAACTTCATTAAGTTCAACCTTTCTCCCACTATTCCATTCAAGGATAAAATGTTTCTCCAAGAAGGTCGCGTGTCTGGAAATAAACACCCTTTATTCGGTGTAAAAGTAATATCCTAAAGTCTCTTTTGGATATCCCACAAACCTACATTTTACGGATCTGGATTCCAGCTTTTCAGATTCAACTTTCTTGACAAAAGCTGGACATCCCCAAATCTTAATGTGTTTAAGACTTGGATTCCTTCTTTTCCATATCTCATATGGAGTTTTCGGAACAGATTTAGAAGGTACCTTGTTCAGTAAATTTGCTGAAGTTTCTAAGGCATAACCCCAAAGGGTTACTGGAAGATCTGTATAGCTCATCATGGACCGAACCATGTCTAACAAAGTCCAGTTCCTCCTTTCATAAACTCCGTTCAATTGTGGAGTTACAGGAGGTGTCCATTGTGATAGTATACCGTTTTCTTTGAGATGATTTAGAAACTCCCCACTTAAGTATTCACCTCCTCGATCTGATCGAAGAACTTTAATACTCATTTTAGTTTGTTTCTCTGCTTCATATCTGTACTCTTTGAACTTTTCAAAAGCTTCAGACTTGTGTTTCATTACGCTGACGTCATCTGCTAACGTCGGCGAATGACGTCAGCGTGACGTCAGCAGATGACGTCAGTAGCTGATGTCATCAGGCGCCTGGATTTTCATTTTGGTTCCCTAGGACGCATACGAACTCCGATTGAGACGTGTAAGGTACCGTTGGATTCATTTTTCCGAGACGCACCTTCTAGAATAATTTATTAATTTTATAAAATTAGTTTAAAACTGTTTATAGCCCTTGAAGTGTATTTAATGCTTTATTTGATAATATTAAATGCATGAATAATTTGTACACTTGTATATAGTTGCATTACATATTATGACATGCCTAGATATATGTTCTTTTATATTTTTATATGTGATATATGATTGAGTTGTCATATGATGATAGATTTAGATGAACTTAATTGACATAGGGTGTATAATAGACGATCTAGACTTAGTGGAAGTGTTCCACTATTATAATTTAAATATTATGAATACAATCATGAGATTCTTGTGTTTGTGAAACACGTAATTAAATATGAATTTTTAATTTTGAGAGGAAGGATGATTCTGTCAAAAGCGGATTTCGATCTGTAAGAAAAGGGTATTAAGTGACGCCTCTTGACAATGTTCCCCCTGATTTGGGAATCATCTAATTATTGATTATTAATTTGAAATATTTAATTTAAAAGGAAGAATCTCTTTATAAAATGATTATGGTTGTAACATAATATAATCCCTTATAAAATAATATCAAGTAGTAAAATGGCCAATGACATAACGGGATTGTATCGGTCATAGCCTTCCAGCATAATAGAAAGTAGAGTTCTTATTTTGAGACATTGTCATTTCGTGCTATAGCCGAGGGCTTTGTTTTGAGATTAAGAGATGCTTTTCTATCACATGAGATGTGTATGATAAATTGGGTTCCAATGGTCGTTACGTGCCACAGTCGTGGTCTATTGAAAGTCTAATTTAATTATACAAGATGTTGGGTTTGACTTGACTTAAAATATTGAGTGAGTCGTGCTACAGCCGAGACTCAATGATTCAAGAGGCTAAAATATTATAGGGAATAACATGAGATGTAATTGACAAGAGTTGTCTACCTATAGAACATCACATTGAGTTTCGTGCTACAGCCGAGGTAATGTAATGGAAAATAGGATCCTTATTTTCACTAGTGTTATGAATGCTTAGTTATACATTTGGAGGGTTGTATAACATAAATAAAATAGTGGAAACCACCAATGGATAAAGACCCGATTCATATGGTGGAGTAATAATTGATTTTTTTTATGTGCTTATGTAGTTATGTGTTTTTATTTTCAGATTTTACAGATATCATGTCTTCTGCACTATCACTCCGTAGCATACTTGATGCTAACAAGTTGACTGGTCCCAACTTTGCTGATTGGCTTCGAAACTTGAGAATTGTTCTTTAGTCTGAGAAGATGGGCTATGTGCTAAACTCACCATTGCCTAAAGCCCCCGATGATGATGCAACTTGTCAAGAGCACCAACAATATCATAATTGGATAGATGAGGCAAATGTTGCCCAATGTATTATGTTGGCATCTATGAACCCTGAGCTTCAGAAGCAACATGAGCACATGGATGCATACACTATCATAGTGCATCTACAAGAGTTGTATGATGTAGAGGGGAGGAAAGCTCGATATGAGATATCAAAAGAGCTATTCCGCTGGTAAAATGGCAGAAGGGACATCTGTGAATGACCATGTGCTCAAAATGATCAATTTGATTGAAAATTTGGGGCAACTTGGTTTTGCCATGGATGGGGGGCTGAGCCAAGACTTGGTCTTGCAATCACTTCCAGATTCATTATCGCAGTTTGTTGTGAACTTTCACATGAATAAGCTGGATGTCATCTTGCCTGAACTTCATAATATGTTGAAAACTGCTGAGTCAAATTTTCCTTCGAAGAAGGGTTCTGTTCTTTTTATTGGAGAAGGCTCAACTTCCAAGAAAAGGAAGAGGACCTTTCCCAAGAAAAAGAAGAAGATTGGTGAGAGTAAGCCTACTCCAGCAAAGGCTAAAGTAGACCCCAAAAGCAATATTGTGTTCTTCCACTATAACAAGGTGGGTCACTGGAAGAGAAACTGCAAGGCTTATCTTGCAGAGTTGAAAAAGAAGAAGGCTAGTGAGACTACCCCTTCTGATTCAGGTATGTTCATGATCGAAGTTAATATGTCACTAAGTCAAATTTCTACTTGGGTATTAGATACCTCATGTGGTTCTCATATTTGCAATTTGTTGCAGGGACTAAAGGGAAGTAGGACTCTTGAAGAAGATGAGGTGATTCTACGTATGGGCAATGGAGCAAGGGTTGCCGCCATATTTGTAGGATCATTTAGTTTACATATGCCTACGGGCAAGACTATTATTTTAAATAATTGTATTATGTTCTCTCTATTGTGAGGAATATTGTTTCTATTCCTATGTTGGATTTGGATGGTTTTTTATTTATTATTAAGAATAATGAATGTTCTATTCTTAGAGATAATGTTCTTTATGGATGTGGTACTTTAAATAATGGTTTGTATGTATGCGACTTAGAGAATGATTTACTTCAGATTGAACAAACTAATAAAATAAAATGAGATGATGAAAATCTGACCTATTTATGGCACTGTGGGCTAGGTCATATTAGTGAGAAAATATTACGCTCATTACACCAGGATGGGTTACTTGAACCATTTGATTTTGAATCATATTCGGTATGTGAATCTTGTCTCATAGGTAAGATGATCAAATCTCCATGTACCGGACATGGAGAGAGAGCTGCAGACGTGTTAGGCTTGGTACACACAGATGTATGTGGACCAATGTCAACACAAGCTTATACGTTTTAATTGTAATCCACGCTTCCGTGTATGCATAAATCCCAACAATTGTATCAGAGCGTGAATAAATCGAGAGATCGATTACTAACCTTTAAAAGTGATCCAAGAATGATGAGCGGAGATCCCTAGAAACTGTTCCTCAGGTGTGAAGCACTCCACCGATATCCACCAAGAGATCGAAGTAATGGAGGGAGGAAGAAGTTTAGAGAATTAGGGTTGCCTCCTTTTATTTTCTTCTTGAAAATTAGGGTTTGTTTTTGGTTGAGGCAAATAGGGTTTATAATAGTATATTTATATGCAAAAATTTCAGCTGAAAATTTTTCCATAAAATATTATTATTGATAACCCTTTAATTGATTACTAATAATTAAAACACCTTTTAATCATTAATCCCTTTTCTAAACACTTTAGAAAATAATTCTCTCACTTGATTTAATTTCCAAAAGTTAAATTCTTAATTAATAATATTAAGAATTTTTTTAATTAATTTATAATTAATTAAATCTCATTTAATCAATTATTAAATTTACTAATTAATTATTTATTTCATAAATAAATAATTACCAGCCATTATTAATTAATTTCTCCACCATTAAATCATTCTCTTTTATGGTGTGACACTGTAGGTTCAATATTAAGCCGGTAGTAGAAATAAATAATAATAAAACTATTTTATCATTATTTATATAAATTCTCTAATTTATTAAATATGATTAATTAATAAATTAATCATATTTATTCTACATCATGAGGGATACTTCTCAGCATATCGCGACTATCCGGATAATACGAATTCACTGCTTAGAATACTAAGAACCTATTCAGTGAATAGTTACCGTACAATCAATTCCTTCTACCCTACAATGTCCCGATTAAATACAAGGCCTATCTAATTTAATCATATGTTTTCCCGTTCACTATGCTTAGTTCTAATTAATGTGAACTAGAAACTCCTTTCTAATTCCATTCACTCTGGCCAGAGATTCCTGAACTAGCATAAGTGGATCATCATAGAACATTCTCTTCCTTCACTGAAAGGGGTAGATCCTTTATTAATCATTCACTATCTTCATGTACAAATTCCTCCACCCAGAAGAGCCCTTATTATTGTCCATGAGACTAAGAACTAAACCAAAGTACAGTTCGGTGTACACAAGATGACTGTGCTGACCTCAAGTCTAAGGACACTTGTACAACTATCACTATGTGAACAACTGTTGACACGTGAGTGAACTCCATCAGTTGTTCAGCTGTGCGAGTCATGTTCAGTGAACTTATTCTATAATAAGTACCTACATACTAGCTATAGTATCACCACACAAATGTCTTTGAGAACAGACATCCTTCATAATGAAGCAAACATAGTATGTACCGATCTTTGCGGATTACTAATTACCAATTAGTAATCCTATGACCAGGAACTATTTAAGTTCAGAGTTATCATCTTTTAGGTCTCATTATTATGATCTCATTATAGTCCATAAAAAGCTTTACTTTAAACTATGGTATATCTTATTTAAACACTTAAATAGATAAAGCCCGTAATAAAAACAAAATAAGTCTTTTATTAATATAATTGAAATCAAACAAATTACATAAAAGTTATTCCTAAATCATCATACATTATTGGACTTAGGACACATCTCTTTCATTCTTGACTTGTCGATATCTCAGAGTTCCTTAGTCAAATTCACCTTGTCGATATCTCAGAGTTCTCTAGTGAATTTTGACTTATCGATATCTCTGAGTTCTCTAGTGGAACTTGACTTATGAATAACTCAGAGTTCTCTACTGAATGTAGACTTGTCGATAACTCTGAGTTCTCTAGTGAAGGAATGACTTATCGATATCTCTAATCTTCAGTTCTTCAATTTGGCTTGTCAATATCTTCCTGAGTTCTCTAGTAGCTTTCCTGACTTCTTGATAAACCATTATGGAGTTCTCGAATGACTTCTCTATAACATTAAATATGTGACTTGTAGAGATCTTGACTTAGAATATTTTTCTCCAAACAGATTTATTCAACTCCAAGCTTCTTCAAAATTCTTCTGAGGCATGATCTTCTTGATCTTCTTCCAGATAGAATCCTTAGGCTTGATACTGTTTCAGGAAAAAAACTCAAATCTGCTCCTTTGCATTTTTACAGACTTTAAGTGTTACAAGTACAAAATACAAATTAAGATAACAATATAACTTACTTAGGGTTGGCCCCAAGTTTAACTGATTACCAAAAATAACCGTTCATTAATCTCCTCCTTAGATTAGATGTCCATTTGGCTTGCTTCATACTTTGATCAGAGACACTAATGATATTGTTATCTCCAGTAATCTTTGACATCATCACTTATATATTACAAAGGTGTTTTGTGATTGCCTGAAAAAAATCAACATATTTATTACTTAATAAGTACAGGTTTGGGGTCGGCACGCGATATAAATATATTTTTGGTTGGATTTGTTGATCCAGTTAAAATATTATTTTCTAATAGGTATCGGAATGCTGCGACATTGATACACGAGCTTACAAAGATAGTCCAAGGGATACCTAATAAAAGACTATTGATGTCAATTTTGAATGATGACTGAAAATTCAACATGTTAAACCTAACGCATCAACTAATCAAGAATATCTAAATATGGGTTATTGGAATCTTATATTTCTTCTGTGTTTTTGAGATATGAAGGAAATTGAGAGCCAGTTTGTCTAGTGATGGGCATGTAACTGCTGAGGCAGTAAAGTGTCTAACATGGCGACCCTTGTGGTCCCCAATATTATTGTATCGATAACCGCTCACGTGGAAAAAATTGAAAAAATTCAGTTAGATGAATTTCAAGAGGTGGAAACAAAATATGTTGTTTTACCTTAACACCTTGTGAGGTTCCGACTAATGATACACCTAATATGAAATTAGATGAGTCTAATGTTCAGCTTGTTAATGTAGTCCATGGTTATAGCTTATTATAGGGATTCGAGGGACAAAATGCAACAGAAAACAAAAAAAAATTGAATCCCTACCGCAGGATCTATGTATAATGACTGGACAATTATGGAGAATAAGATCATATACCTTAATAAATCTTTTCGTATGATTGTAATGGAAGTTATGATTTTGATGAATCACACCAGCCCCCCTTGTGAAGATCTGCTCTCCAAAGAATCCACACGAATGTCCGATAGTCCAACGATCACCGGAGCCAATAATAAAATCATTAATGTAGACTTTTATTTATATCTCATTAATTATTATACAATTCCGAGAAAAATAATTTTAGAATGATATCAACATGTTTGCACTAAAAGTTGAAAGTGGACATGTAGTATAAAAAATATATTGAAAAATGACTACAATTTATGAGACGACGGGGAGTAATTGTAACACCCTAATCCCATGTTGATAATATCTGAAACTTCTGCTCAGTCAAAGTATTGCTAACAAGTGCATCAACAAATCGTGATCTCTTGGATGCATCTGGTGGGTTTGTTATTTATTCAAGTTGATAGTTTACTTAGGTTGGCTACATTTGAGCGATTAGACTTCCTTATTTCAGACTCAAAATCATGATTTTCGTCGTTTCACGAAAAAACTAAACTTTAACCCTGATTATCTGTGTAATGCTTTGAAAGGGGGAGCATCATAGTTGATAAAACATGTCATTTTTATTTCCTTTCAATTATCTTTTTATAGGACCCGACCCAATATTATTATTCTTTTAGCGAACAAGCGAAAGATATATTAAAACATTATAACCTCGCCGGAACAAACCTTCCAATTACCAATTACAATCTGATTGTAAAATAAAAAACAAGCTAAATAAATAGCCATTTTGTTTTTAGACTACTTAACACGTAAAATATTTAAATTCTTAAATCTAAAAAGTATTACAATGATATCTCGAGCAATCCAATCCATACCAATTGTGAAACTAGTAGCATCACGACTGACCTTCACATAAGCATCATCTGTAAACCAATGTTCAAAACTATCAGTTTTATCAACTAATATTGGAATAACATGTTCCCCCAAAATATGAACGATTTTTTTTGTTGTAAAAAGTGAGCTTGATAAAATATTATCACAAGGTTATATCTTCCCATACATAATAATTTAGTTTAATTGATTACAAGATTTGGTCAACAAGTTTAATATCTCCTAACAATATAAACAAATCATATTTCTATAATATTCTAATTTCAGCAATATTCTAATTTTACTAATATCCAACTTTATCTCTAATACCCTCCCTCAAACTCACGCTACTCAAAATCGGGAGTTTGTCAAAATAGAATAACACGGAATTGTTTGTTTTAATATGTCACTTGAATTAGTTTTCTCATTTGAATTGTCCGCTTTAATCGGCAACTTAATTCAGTTTTTTCGTTTTGAATCTTCTGCTTTAATCACCCACTTGAATCTTTTTTCTCGTTCTGGTCAGACCTATATCCTCATATTCATCATCTTATCCTTGTCGTCATCTATGTCATTGATATCATCATTATTGTTTTTTTTTGTGATTTTTGTTAAAGCGGAATCGCCCGTTCTAGGCAAGATTTTTGTAAAATGTGTTAGAGAATTTGAATAAAATAAACTGCTCTTATTTTTTTTTAACTTATAAATTAATTTTGTAACTCCCCATTAATTATAAAATTTTGATAAATTTCATTATTGTGGCTCATTATAGAGGATGTTGCATTTTATTTTAATTTATAGGTAACAAGTTTTGAATCTAATAGGGGGAAGCGAGGATTCTTAGTCGAAGACACCCAAAAATTTCTCAAGCATTTTCATACTTTTTCTAATATTCTTCTTAGAGATTTAGGTTCTGTTTCTCTGAGATAGAAGCTATACGTGTCCCATTCGTAAGAGGCAGATCTCAAGTGCTTAAGATCACCTCAATTCGTTGTATCCTAGTAAATAGAAACCACAACACCTTCAAACACCACGAGGAGGGGCTTATCTATTTTTAAGGACAACGTGGTTTTCACGTGTCTCGAATATTTTCCAATATTTTTTGTTAGTATAATTCTGATTTCAGGTAAACTCGGTTACTATATTTACACACTTAGCTATATTCGAGACATACCCATGTGAAAGATTCAAACTTTTAATCCAATTGAATAGCTTATTACTTTGCTCTCTCCCAAGCATAAATGGCGCAATTGGCGTCGTGGCATCATCTCGAATCCACAACTCACGGTGTACACCTAACTCCTTGCAATCATTTCTTGCATTTGAGTTTTCATTGTTTTTTTCTTATCACCAAGTATTGTGTAGAATATGTTATCAAAGATATTTTTCTCTGTATGCATAACATGAATATTGTGACGAAGACTCAGTGTCTCCCAATATGGTAGCTCAAAAAATGGAGAATAGTGTGTCAAATTATGTGTCACACCATAATCCCTCGGCTTTTCCCTAATAGTTTTTCCCGTAGGAGGAAACTGTATCTGCTCACAAAGTATCTTTGGACGCGATCCTGAATGTCGACTTGTGACTGAATGTCTCTCACATCGTCCAAACTTTGTGCTTCTCCTTAGTAGATCATCTTCTTCCAAAAACTAACTAGTTGTACCATAGAAAGTCGGTTTACCACCGTGCTTGAGTTGCTTTGCCTTTACCAATCCCATATATGTTGGACATGCCAATTTTCCCTTAGTCGACCATCCACTAATCATACCAAGTACTGGAAAGTCATTTATTGTCCACATCAATGCTACTTTCATAGTGAAATTTAAATTTGATACCCTATCATATGTTTCCACCCCGATACACCATAACATCTTAAATTCATCAATTAGTGGTCGAAGATAAACATGAAAGTCTTTTGTCGGATCATTTGGCCCGAGAATGAGAAGAGGCATAAACATGTATGGAGATTTTATGCACATAGATGGTGGAAGATTGTAACAACAACAATCACAGGCCACACTATATATTCCCTTGTATGTACATCTCGAAAGGGATCAAATCCATCTCTAGCAAGGCCTATTCAGACATTCCGTGTTTCTTTTGCAACTCGAGGAAATCTATAATTGAATTGTTTCCATTCATCTATATCAGCTGGATGACTTAATTGACCCTCAACTGTAGCTCTTTCATAATGCCATGTCATACATTTGGCAGTCTTCTCGGACATAAATAGTCATTGCAGTCTCAATGTAAGGGGAAAGTATCTCAAAATCTTTTTCAGAATCAACTTTTTCATAGAATCCTTCTACATCTTGTATCGATCTTCATCACATATGTCACAATGTTTTTTTTTCACTATTTTCTTTGTAAAATAACATGCATTCATTCACGCAAGCATCAACTTTTTCGTATCCCATACTCAGCCCACTTACTAACATTTTCACATCATAATATCTCAGGGGCAACTTGTGATCTTAAGGCAACATCGATCCAATGAGTTCAAGTAGCTCATCAAATCTTTTATTACTACAGCCATGTCTGTGTTTGAACTTAAGTAGCTTACTCACAAATGATAATGTTGTGAAACTTGTACAATTAGGATAAAGTGGTACAGAAGCACTATCAAACATCCTATAAAAAAATTTTGTTGTTGCATTCGGTTCTTCATCCATATTTTAAAAATTATAATTGCCTCGGAAAAATCTCCAAGCATTTCACGTGCATCATAAAAATTATCACGCGTGTTATCAATATTCATTGAACTCGTTCCAATGTCAACTCGCGTTCTAACACTCTTCTCGTGAAAATACCATGTTGTATATGCGAGCATGATGCCATGTCGATATAAATGTAATATCACATCATCGGGATTTTTTGTATAGAAATTTCCACATTCATTACATGGACATCTTATTCTCCCCTTTGAATCATCCGTATTTGCAACGACAAACTTAATGAAACCATCAACACCAATTTTGTACTCTTCAGTTATATTTTTCCTTACATCAAATCGACGATTTATCCAACTACGATCCGATGTCATCTACAAGATGAATAGATAGTATAATTAATAATCTATTACTAATTAAAAAAAACATACCTAAATAAATTTACTATGTGTACAAGATATTTAGTGTAAACAAATGAACAATATTTATTTTATTTATTTAATTATTTTAATGATTTAATTCAAGTTATCTTTTATCAAGCAGAGAAAGTTAACAAATATATTAAACTACTTCATATTTTGAAGACTATATTTAAATTATTAATAATTAAAATTTAGCACTTCATATAAATTATATCAATTAATATTACATGTATGTGAGAAATAAAAAAACAACAATCATGATAACCAAAGTATAAGTAGTTCATAAATTGTACTTACTTGACTTGAAAGTAATAGATATTTGAGCTTGAAATTGAAGAATAATGGTAGAAATTTAGAAGAAAAGGAAGCAGAGATGGGAGAAAAAGGAAAGTATGGACACAATCGAAGGCAAAGGATGAGGCAAAAGCTGTCAATTTTTTGGAGACTAAATTCCACCATCTACGGTCGTTTTTATAAAATCCACCGACAACGGTTGCTTTTATAAATTCAACCAGGAGTGGTTGCTTTTATTAAATGACAGTTGTATTTATATATTTAATGTTTTCAGGTAAGTATTTAAAAGCGACCGGATGGTCACTTTTGTTTTTCAAATTTCAGACTTCATTTTGACGACAATTTTCCCACCAAATCCTAAAACCTTAAAAGCGACCGCCAAAAAATAGGCGGTTACTTTTGTTAATAAAAGTCTCAAACTAAAAGCCACTGATAATAAATTCCACCGAATAAAAACGATCACTCACAAAATCGACCAATATCGGTCGCTTTTATGCGTGATTTTTGGCCAAGTAAGTTTGGCCTTAAAATTCACCGTTTTTTGATGGAATATATAGTTGGTTGCTTTTATTTGGTTGCTTTTACTCTTTTTTCTTGTAGTGAAATTAGTTTTTCAATGTATTTTATAATTAAAATAAAAACTTTGTTATGTAAATATTATATATATCATACTTATATTATCTTATCTTAAAATATATTAATTTTAGTCTTTTAATTTATTATTATTATTATATGATATAATTAAACTAAACACTTTTTAAAGGAGTGTATGTATTGCATGGTTATAATTTAGTTATATCAATGCACTCACCGTTACGTTTTAAACCTATTTAAAGTTTAAAAGGATTGAGTTGAAATGAAAAAAAATGTTATTTTAGTAATTTATTACTTCGGGCGTAAAAATATAAGGTGTCTATTATTTGTTGAAAGTGGTAAAAAAAATTATTTTAACGAGATTATTATTTTAACAATTCATCGAGGTTTAAATGTGTCTTACTTGAATGACCTTTCTCACCGCATCTCATTTAAAATACTTCTGCAATTACATATTATAATATATAAAATTTTCTTTCAAAATTTAATCAATTTAATGACTGACCACAGACTCAATATAAAAGGGTTATCTATCAAGTGGTTATAAGTGAGTTTAATATATCAAGTTGGTTAGCCGCGTACATTCCATTATTAAAGGTCATGTATCTAACTTTTAATGAACTGAGATCGATTGATTCAATTAATATTAAGGATAATTAATAGAATACACGTATTGTTGAATTTAATAACTATATTAATACAGATTTCAATTATAGAATTAACTTGTTACATTAAGTCAACTCAAATGACAAACAAAATAATTAATTCTTAGATAAAAACATGAGTAACTAAAATTCATGAAATAGTTGAAAGTTCGTTCCCCGGTTCCTAAAAATATAGGAGTATCTATTTTTATTTTGAGTAGTCAAAATTGATCGCATTTTGACTTGTACGTAATTCCAGCATCGATTACGGAAAGCTAATTTCCTAAAGCTGAAAAGTTCTTAGGGAATTAGGCCATCTCCAACAGTTATGATCCAAAAATTTAAATTTGGATCACCAACTGATCCAAATTTCTGAACAACTCCAACTAGGGCTGTCAAACGGATAATTCGGATACAGATCTGCCTATATCCGTATCCGGATCCGAATCCGAAAATCCATATCCGTATCCGTATCCGAAAATATTTAATAAATTATATCTGAATCCGGATCCGACGGATACTATCCGGATACGGATAATATCCGGATCCGAATCCGATTTTTAATCAGATTTTTTATTTTTTATTAAAAAATTAAAAAAAATGAAAAAAATTAAAAAAATATAGTAAAAATTAAAAATTCATTTTTAAAAGTTAAAATAAGAGATAAAGTGATTTAATCATATTTTAATTTTTCAAAAAATTAATTTTTTATTTATCTTTTCAATATAATTTTTATCTTTAAATTGTTGAACTCAAATGATTTTTTTTCTCCATGTCTATAAAATTTTATAAACATAATATATCCGTATATATGTGTATATATATACACATAAATATACTCTAAATTTAATACAATGTATTTTTAAATTATTTAAATATTTATATATAAAATATATTTATTCGGATACGGATATTATCGGATACAAATATGCATATATCCGTATCCGTATCCGCAATCGTCGGATTCAAATACGGATAATATCCGTTTTATTTCGGATACGGATAATATCCGCTTTATTTCGGATACGAATGCGGATTTTTCAGACGAATATCGGATTTTTCGAATTTTTTTGACAGCCCTAACTCCAACAGTGTGATTCAAATATTTGATCCAAATTACTTTTTACATATAATAATATATAAATATCATATTAATTTATTTTATCTTAAATTTAACATTTAATCATTATTAACAATTTATATAAGATGTTAGAAATATTTGATAATGTCATGGCTAATATGATTTATGTTTAGTTTTCAGATCTTACTTAAACAAGATAAATCAGTACTTACTGGAAGTCAGGACTTAAGGATATCAGTACTTATATTATCAGGAGATAATCATCAGAAGATGGATATCAGAACTTAAGTGCTGAAGGACGTTCAGATAAGGACAATAGCTGATTAAAGGAAAGAAGATCGAGATAAACATAAGAAGAGATATGCATGAAGAAGGAATTCTATAAAGAATAGAATACTTGGAAGAAAAGATATTTGATTGATATATTTTAGGAAGCAGAATTATATTCCATATCAATTAGCGATTATCTTGTAACTGTGTAGTATATAAACACCGACATAGGGTTTACACTATAAGTGTTATCATATTCGAGAAGATTATTCGTATTAACCCTAGCAGCTCTCGTGATATTTGTTCATCACTGAGAGGTAACAGTTCCATACTGTAACAGAGTTTATTGTTTCAATAAAGTTTGTTTTTTGTTACTTGTGATATTAAAGTTCGATTTGATTTTACTTTACACTGTATTCACCCCCTCTACAGTGTGTGTGACCTAATATGTGGTATCAGAGCCTATCTGTTAACGCACATACAGTTAAAGATCCAAACACAATCATGTCTGACACAGAAACTCCAACTAAGCCTACCAAAACTGAAGAACCACCAAAGACACAAATTCAAAGTCTGTATGAGACCATCAGAGTTCCCATACTGAGACCATCTGAATATTCCATATGGAAGGTGAGGATGACCATGTTCCTGGAAGCAACAAATCCAGAATATCTTGATAGAATCAAGGAAGGGCCTCACAAACCAACCAAGCTCGCAGTTGCAGTTACAGGTGAAGCAGCAAAGACCGTACTAAAGGAGAAGAGTGATTATACTGCTGAAGATATAGCATCAATTGCTAAGGATGCTAAGGTACGAAACTTATTGCATAGTGCCATTGATAATGTAATGTCAAATAGGGTAATTAACTGCAAGACTGCTAAGGAGATATAGGATGCTCTGGAAACAAGGTGTCAGGGAACCGATACAATTAAGAAGAACAGAAAGACAATACTCACTCAAGAGTATGAACACTTTGAATCAAAGACTAATGAGTCATTGACTGATTTATATGATAGATTTGTCAAACTCTTGAATGATTTGTCATTGGTTGATAAGGAGTATGAACTTGAAGATTCAAACCTTAAATTCCAGTTAGCTCTTCCTGAATGCTGGGATTTGAAGGCAACAACAATAAGAGACAACTACAATCTTGATGAAACAACTCTTGATGAAATTTATGGAATGCTCAAGACTCATGAACTTGAGATGGAACAAAGAAGCAAGAGGAAAGGAGGAAAGTCAAGGACAGTTGGTCTTAAGGCTGAAGAAGAATTCCCCAAGGCAGCTACCTCAAGGAAAGACAAGGGTAAAGCTCTTTTCACAAAGTCTGATACTGAGTCATCAAGTTCTGAAAGTGATGATGACTCGGATTCTGAAAGCTTGCCTGAGACTGATGCTGATGAGGAGATGATGAAGCTGTGTGCTCTTATGGTGAAAGGGATCACAAAGATTGCATACAGGAAGTTCAGGAAGGGAAAGAAGTTTTCCGGGAAAGGCACAAGTTCTGATAAGAAGAATTTCAGAAGATCTGAGGGCAAAGGAGGAAAGTCTGATAGAGGAGATTATACCAATGTCAAATGCTATAACTGTGGTGAGAAAGGCCACATATCTCCTGATTGCAAGAAAGTAAAGGGTGACAAAGGCACGGCTCTTGTCACAAAGAAGAAAAGCTGGACAGACACCTCAGACTCTGAAAGTGAGGAGAACTATGCGTTGATGGCAAATACTGATAAAGAAAGTGCTGAGAGCAGTTCTGAAGCTGCTGAAATAAAGGTACCTCGGACTACTTATGCTTTTCATACTGATGATATTAATGAGTTGAGAAGATATCTTAAAACCATGTTTGTTAGTTATAGAGATCAAACTTTAACATGTGAAAGATTAACTTCTGAAAATCTTGCTTTAAAGAAAAGAAATGATTTCTTAGAAAAAGAGTTAGTTATGTTCCATCAAACTCAGAAGGATAGAGATGATGCTTTTTATGTTAGGGATGAAGTGCTAAAAATGAATGAATCTCTAAAAACTGAGTTAGAAAAGGAAAAAGAGATTATCAGGACTTGGACTAACTCTGGTAGAACAACTCAAAATTTGCTAAGTAGTGAAAATTGGAAAGAGGGCTTAGGTTATGGAGAGGATGAGAATGATAAAGGAACTGTAGAAATTAAGCCTGCTGCTAAGCAAAAGCCAAAATTAAAACCTGTTAAGTTTGTAACTGTAAAGTCTGATAATGAGAAATCAGAATTTAAAGAGGAATTAACTTCTGACAAACTAAAACAGGAAAAGACAGTTGAAGTAAACATAGGCTTAATGACTAAGAAGCAGTTTAAGCATAAGCTGAAAGATGTTAAGAATGCAAAAAAGGTAAAATCACCTAGGAAAAATAGGAATAGAAAGGAAGGTGTGAATAAAAGCAATGATTATAGGCCTGTTCCTGATGCTCCTAGGAAAACGTGTCATAACTGTGGAAGTTCTAACCATCTGGCTTCTTTTTGTAGGAAGAATAAGAACATAAACTCCTAACCTTCAAAATCAGGAGTTAAGAGTCAGTCTGTTAGATATAAACCACAAAATCCTTGTTTTCATTGTGGTAGTTTATGGCATTCCATTTATACCTGTAAGGAATATCATAGTTTGTACTATGATTATTATCAAATAAAACCTTCTTTGAAGAAAGTTTTCATTGTTCCTTCTAGTGTAAATTCTGATTCAAAGTCTGATAGTGTAAGTTCTGATAAGAAAAATGTTGACATAAACTCTGATGCTAAATCCGCTGCATATGTTAACAAACTTGATAAGGCCAAAGGATCCAAGCAAGTCTGGGTCCTTAAAACTAATCATTAGTGGTCTTTGTGATTGCAGTGCAACAGGAAAAATATTCTAGTTCTGGACAGTGGATGTTCAGGACATATGACTGGAAATAAAGCCCTGCTATTAGACTTTGTGGAGAAAGCTGGCCCAAGTGTTTCTTATGGAGATGGCAACATTGGAAAAACATTGGGATATGGCAATATCAATCTTGGAAATGTCATCATTAGAGAAGTAGCTCTGGTCTCAGGACTTAAACACAATCTGCTGAGTATAAGTCAAATCTGTGACAGAGGTTATCATGTTGATTTCTTTGAAGAACACTGTGAAGTTGTGAGTAAATCCAAAGGCAAAGTTGTTCTAAAAGGATACAGGCGTGGTAACATTTATGAAGCTAAGCTTTCAACAAATACTGATGGTTCTGCAATCAGTCTGATGAGTAGAGCATCAATTGAAGAAAGCTGGAATTGGCACAAGAAACTCTCTCATTTAAATTTCAACAATATAAATGAACTAGTCAAGAAAGATCTTGTGAGAGGACTGCCAAAGTCAGTATTTGCTCCTGATGGCCTTTGTGATTCTTGTCAGAAGGCCAAACAAAGAAAATTTTCATTCAAGAGCAAGACTGAATCATCAATTCTTGAGCCTTATCATCTACTACATGTTGATCTATTTGGTCCAGTGAATGTTATGTCTATTGCAAAGAAGAAATATGCGTTGGTCATAGTGGATGAGTTCACCAGATACACATGGGTGTATTTCTTGCACACAAAAAGTGAAACTGCATCTATCTTGATTGATCATATCAAACATCTGGATAAATTGGTCAAAGATTCTGTGAAAACCATAAGTAGTGATAATGGCACTGAGTTCAAGAATTTGATAATGGAAGAGTTCTGCAAAAACCATGGAATAAAGCAGGAATTTTCTGCTCCTGGAACTCCATAGCAAAATGGAGTTGTTGAAAGGAAGAATAGAACTCTCATTGAAGCTGCACGTACAATGCTTGAAGAAGCAAAGCTTCCAACCTATTTATGGGCTGAAGCTGTGCAGACTGCTTGTTTTACTCAAAATGCAACACTCATTAACAAGCAAGGAAAAACACCATATGAGATGGTGAAGAAAAAGAAGCCAAATCTGAAGTACTTTCATGTATTTGGATGCAAGTGTTTTGTTCTCAAGACTCATCCTGAACAGCTATCTAAATTTGATCTAAAAGCTGATGAAGGAATCTTTGTTGGATATCCACTTTCCACAAAAGCCTTCAGAGTCTATAATTTGAGAATAAGAGTGGTCATGGAATCTATCAATGTCTCTTTTGATGACAAGAATATTACTGGTCTTGAAGATTTTATTGATCATGATCAGCTGAGATTTGAAAATGAAGACTCAAATTCTGATACTGAAAATCCTGATAGTCTAAGTCCTAATATTGTAAACTCTGATGGATTAAACTCTGATGTTATTGAAACTGTGGTGACTTCACCAAAAGGAAGATGCACCTATACAGGGGGAGCATACTCAAGAACATACCACATCTCAAGAAGCATCAGAGCATACATCTGGCTCTTCAAGTTCTGATTCGTTAAGTTCTGATAAGCCAAGTTCTGATAGTTCTGAGTCGAGAGTAGGAAGAAGAAATAATTTATTTTCTCCTTCCTGTTTTTCTTCATCATCAGCATTGCCCTGCTTCTTGAGCTAGGACAAAGGCTGTTGACGTTAGGTTTAGCAGCTTAGGGAAATCTTGTACAAGTTCTGATGTAATTTCAATTTCATGAATGTATTCTCTTGATATATTAATGAAATTTGTTTTTTTTCAAGATCTTGTCTCTGAGATATTTTGTAATGTATTGATAAATCCTGATACATATTCATATTCTGATGACCACATAAATTCTGTTTTAACTTAAGTTCTGATTTTCTTTTATCAGTACTTGCTCGTCCGATTTATTATGGTCATTTTCACTCAATTTTTGTTCAGAATACTGATGTTGCAGTGAAAAATAATTCAATAAGTGGGAACAATTTCCATTTTGAATTAAAACTGTTTCACCTTGATTAATGGAATAACTGGGTAAGTGGAACGGTTTTTCCTTGAAAAACTACAAGTGGGTAAGTGATGATTACTGTTTTCTCGTGCCCATTAACTATTCGTTTTTACTGCATGTCTGACAGGTGTCCAACGGTTACATTATTTTTTTCAAAAGTATAAGTCAGATAGAGAGAAGATTTTTTAATCTTTTATTTCCTTTCATACTTTTTCTCTCTACTTACTTTTACTCTCTTTCTTCTTCTAACGTTGGTTTTTCATATAGACATTCTATTAAACACCTAACAGGCACTTAAACCTCTCGATTACTTTCATGGCACCTAAGGATTTAATCATTGATGGAGCTAAATTTGTTCCAAACAATTATGCTGCTATTCTTGATAATGCTGAAGCTTCATCTGAATTGCATTTTGTGCAAGACCTTCTTGCACACAGTGAAATCGGGTATGCATTGACCCAACCTTCAGTATTCTCAAGCCAACAAGTTCTGACACTTTGGAGGACTGGAAACTTTGATAATAGTGGTCCAAATGGTACTCCTAGTATTATTTTCGAAGTGGGTGATTCTTCATATGCAGTCACTCCTGATACAATACGCAAGGCTCTACATCTCCCAGAAGGATGTACTTTTTCAATTCCAGAGGAATCGGCTCTTCAGGAGTTAATGGCCAGTTTGGGGTATGAACAGAGTTTGGCAAAGCTTGGGCAGTTGAAACAGGCTCATATCAGAAGGGAATGGAGCTTCTTCTTCGACTGCATCACTAAAGCTTTTGGGAACAAGTGTTCGAATTTTGATGCCATCCCTATAATGAGTCAGCACATCGGGTATGCCATTATAAACCAAACTCATTTTGATTTTGCAACGGCTATAATAGGTTTTATTGGGGATATGATGACAGATGATAGGAATGTTGTTTACTTTGCTAGATTCTGTCAACTTATATATACTTTTTGTGATGCACCTCACTTAATCAGTTCCTTAACTCCACCTTTTAAGGTTGCAAAACGATACTTTAATGACCTGGTAAATGCTGACACTAAGAAACCAGTGGTTAGACCTTTACAGATTCCTCAGTCTGTGAAGCAGATCTTTGTAAATGCTGATCATGATTTCTATAGATCTGTTTATCCTGATGTCCAACCAACAAACACCTCCCAAACACCACAACAACCATCAGAACATACCACCCATACTACTCAACCAAACCTTAGGCAATATATCAAATCCTATCTCTCCACTTCACAGACAGTTCAACCCTCATCCTCAGCACCTACTGTGAAGCCTTCATATTCCAAACCTAAGAGGACAAAGAATGTTCCTCAAACACCTCAAAAGAGAAGGAGGATTGCTTTGAGAGATGAGTCTGACAGTGAGGAACAAGTTTCTACATCAGAACCTGTTATCCAAGAAGCTGAGAAAGTGACTTCTCAGAAGGATTCTGAAATTGGGGGATCTAGGCTTCTCAAGAGGCTTAGAAGAATGACTGTTCCTGAAACTCCCAAGGAATCCATATCTACAAAGAGATACAAGAAACAGAGGGCAAAAAGGCCAGTTTCAGATGAAGAAGCAGCAGCTAAGGAAGGAGATCAGGAATCTCTGATCTCACAAGAAAAGGAATTTGCTAAAGTCACTTCTTCTTCATCAACTCCATCTCAGGAGGCTATTCCTGAACAGACCAACACACCATCCGTGCCTCCTGCTCAAAAGTCTGTGTCTCCTGTTAATATAGGCACAAGTGCTGATATTGATATCCAGAACTTGGTTGTGTCTGAAGTAATTCTCTTAGAAGCTCCAACAGCATCTAATCCATCAACCACACCTGTTACTGATGATGTTCAAACTCCAGAGTTATCTACTACACCTTTTCTGCATCTAGATGCTGATGATCAGAATTTAGGTGAGCATCAGAATATGGCTGTTGATCAGAACTTAGAACCAGATCAGCACTTAGAGGATTCTAAAGCCTCCATTGCTACTCACACTGTTGTTTTATCAGAAGATACTGATTCTGTAAGTTCTGATGCTGCAAATGCTGGAGATACTGGTGATGCTGCTCCAAATGTAGATGCTGATGAAGCAGGTCCTTCAGGACATGCTCCTCAACAAACTATTCTTAAATCTAAACTTGTTAAGAAGTTTGTTACCAGAGAAGCACCAGTGCCTTGGAGTGAAACTCCTGCAGGACAGGAGTGGACTAAGGAATGGAACTCAGTTTCCTGTGTTCCAACTGCAAAGCATCTTGCTGAGCACTTGGCAAAAGCTGATGAAATATTAATTTCTGATGATTTCAAAACCCAGCTTAGAGTCACTGCATTGAGTACTAAACATCTACAAGGTCTCCATTCAACTACTCATGCAGAGCTACACAAGATTCAGGAAGAATTCATCAAACAGGACCAAATTCAGAAAATTGACAAGAAAAAGTTCTTCCAACCTACCTTTGACAGGATTGCTTATATTGAGAAGACTCAAGAGAAACAACAAGCTCAGATTGATGATATTCTGAAAAATCAAGCATCTCAGCAATCTCAACTTACTGAAATCCAAGCCTCAGTGGAATTGCTTGTCTCTCTTCTACTACCTGCTGATGCCAAAAAGGGGGGGAGAGTAATTAAGTCCAAATGCAAGACTGCCAAGACACTGAAAGGGAAGGATGATGAAAAGGATGATCAAGGAAACTCTGGAATGGGTAGAGGTCATAGTCAAGGTAGAGGTTTCTCATCAAGAAAAGCTGAAATCACAAGTTACATGACAAGTTCTGATACTGGGAAAATAATTAGTTCTGCTACTGGTAAAAGGATAAGTTCTGATGAACTTTTAGATCTTGATGAAGAAATGTCAAGACAGTTATTTCTTCGGGAAAATCCAGGAATGGACTTGGAGAGTTTAATGGAAGAAGAAGCCAGACTTAAATCAGAGAAAGTCACATCTAAATCTGAAGCTTCTGGTAAAAAGACACTTCCAAAACTCAAAGGCATTGTGATAAAAGAAAGGACAAATACTGAAGCAACATTGGCTAAATCACAACCGCAGATAGATCCAAGATCCAAGGGTAAAGAAAAGGTTGGTGAACCTATCAAGGTTTATGTGCCTCCTGAGAATTGAGAAATCACTGATGAAAAGGATGATCTTGCTCTGACTTCAAGAAAAGTTCTTAAAACAACCTCTGACATGGCTCAAGTTGTTCAGAGTCAAGAGACAGTAAGTTCTGATATTCCAAAGAAGCAAATAACCTCTGACATAGCTCATGTTAACTTGATATCAGAAGATAGATCAAAGACACTCCTACCAGGATTCACTAAAGCAAAACAGACTCAACCTTTGAAGACTGCTGCAAGTGGTTTTGAAGCAAGAGTAGTTACTGGAAAGGAAGCAAGAGATAAAACTGGATTGGGAAGTGCTGATGAAAGAAGAATACAGAACACTACCAATGATCCAACTTCCTTGAGTGAACCAGGTATTGGAGCAACTCCTGAGAGATTGAATCAACTGGAATCTGTACAAATGGTTTACCATACCTACTTGAAAGAACACATCTTGTTGTACTTCATGACAGATGGTAGGGTTTATCATATAAGGCAAAATGCCATTCCATTGAAGTATTTTGAAGAACTGGAGCATGTACTATTCTTACTTCAAGTGAATGACAGATTAATAGAAAGTGTTGCAAACTATTTGAAGGATCAGATTCAGAGACAGAAAAGGCTTTATTCTGTTAAGTCTGACAGCACATATCTTCCAAAGTACAGAGATCACAAGGGTGATATAGTTGAAATGAAGCCCAACACTGCTAAGATTATAACTACCTTTCTAGGTTACAGGGCTGTGGAATTCAATCTTGAGTCTGATAAAGCATATTTGATCAGACTGGATCAGGATATAAGAAAAGCTAAGATTAATGATCTCAGGGCTGCAATCTTTCAAATTGGTGTAGATACTGCAGAGCTTAAAGATGCTAAAAGGAGGATGATTGATGAACTTAGATATGTTGAGAAATGTTTGTTGAAGAACTATCTCAGAACAACTCCTGACATCAGAGAGATCAGAAGATGAAGCCAAGTCAAGATCTACAACTGATTAAATTCTGATCTTTGTACAGACTGAAGCTGTTATCAGAAGTTAAATGTTGGTAAAGGTTTAAGGACTGTAAGTTGTAGTTATCTAGTCTAATTCTCATGCATTTGTACTTAATGTTTTTGACATCATCAAATATCTGTTAAACTTGTATATTATGCTAATTTACAAGTTGGGGGAGATTGTTAGATATATTTGATAATGTCATGGCTAATATGATTTATGTTTAGTTTTCAGATCTTACTTAAACAGGATAAATCAGTACTTACTGGAAGTCAGGACTTAAGGATATCAGTACTTATATTATCAGGAGATAATCATCAGAAGATGGATATCAGAACTTAAGTGCTGAAGGACGTTCAGATAAGGACAATAGCTGATTAAAGGAAAGAAGATCGAGATAAACATAAGAAGAGATATACATGAAGAAGGAATTCTATAAAGAATAGAATACTTGGAAGAAAAGATATTTGATTGATATATTTTAGGAAACAGAATTATATTCCATATCAATTAGCGATTATCTTGTAACTGTGTAGTATATAAACACAGACATAGGGTTTACACTATAAGTGTTATCATATTCGAGAAGATTATTCGTATTAACCCTAGCAGCTCTCGTGATATTTGTTCATCAGTGAGAGGTAACAGTTCCATACTGTAACAGAGTTTATTATTTCAATAAAGTTTGTTTTCTGTTACTTGTGATATTAAAGTTCGATTTGATTGTACTTTACACTGTATTCACCCCTACAGTGTGTGTGACCTAACATAACATTTCATGAATCAATTAAATCAAAAAAAATTAATACACATAAAAATATTAAAATTCTGTACTTAATTCACGAAAAACACATTTATTGTAATAATTAACATACAAAATATCATTGATACACACTAATTTTTCGAATTAGTATATTCTTCCCATAAATGCTCAATTAATGAGTCTCTAAATGCAATATGTGCCTCTTTATTTTTTATTTTTAAATTTTAATGAAATTATGTTTTCTCATTATTTTAAATTTTATTTTAAAAATAAATTTTGTTAACTATTAATTATATTATGTTATTAATTATATAATTAAATAATCAAAAATTAACTTAAAATCTCATAAACTACAAATAACAAAACCATTATTTTATATTAAATTAAGTGATCCAAATTTGGATTAGTGAAGAGTAGTGATCCAAATTTGGATCAGTACTGTTCTGTTCAGTGATCCAAATTTGGATCACTGTTATAATGAAATTTGGGGTAATCTTTGGATCACTGTTGGATTTGCCCTAAGGGCCTGTTTGGCATTTCACTTTTCTTGGCGTAAATGGGCTAAATCTGGTCCAAACACACTCAGTTAGCAAGTTAACTGTATGGTACTTTTTCGAGAACGTCTAAACTTATTTTTTCATATTTCTACTTGTAGCTCGCTAATTTACATACGATTATATTTATATAACCCGTTTATAGTGTATAATGCACAGTTTTTTTAAATAATTAATATATTATTATTTTAATATTTTCACATTAAATTTTTTTAAATGATGGTTATATCTTTTGATTTTAATTATGTTTAACCCCTTTTAATCGTATAATTTTATTTTCTCCCGTTATACCGATCAAACTAAATAAATCTAATTATATTTAGTTTTGTTTTATTAAGCTCGTATCAATAGTATAATTTTATTTCCGTCGAGAGGAATTGTGTATATTATATAGTATTATCTCGTGGTTATTATCTTTATTTTTGAATTTCTCTTTTTATTTCATATTCATGTATTAAAATTGTTCATTCATGCAATTCATAATTACATTTTAATTTCTGTTTTAAATTTTTTCTACCTTATAAGTTATAATTTACCAAACACATTATCAACTTATAAATAATTTATATATAAAATTATTTAAATATCTAAATAACTTCATAGTTTTTAACTTTAAGTCATAATTTACATTTTTAAGAAACGTTAGACCCCTAATCTTTGAATTTGGTCCACCATTCGCAGTTCCCAAGGTGTTCAAAATCTCCTTTCTACATACACACAGACATATACCGGAATACCAGAAATGGTAGTCACCAACCTTCTTTTATTAAACATAAATGTCCAGGTTAGCTACCATTTCGAAGATATGTTCAAATATTTAATCCATATCTACCCACGATACTGTTGTCTTTCTTACTCTATAATTGTTTTCTCTTTTTTTTACATCAACACTAGTGTATATATTATTCTTTTACTATATTTTGATATTCATTTGTTTGAAAATGTAATTAATACCTAACAGAGTGTAACAGTAACTGATAAAAAGTACAATGCATCATAAATTTTGTCAAGGAATTAATATTTAGAGAGCCACTTTTTAACTTGCTCTTTTTGCAACTAATTGTGAATCGAGGAGCATTTTTGTTTTTAAACATTTTTTCCCTTCAAATTAAAAATTTCCTCTGAAAATAAAAATTTCCAATTTATCAAACCAAATTTTAATCTGCTAGGGATGTGTATACGATATTTCTGATCACATGAAGCAGAAGATTTTAAACTTGATTTGGGACACCACTTGTAGTTGTAAACCCTAAAAAAACACCAGTCTTGGTATTTATTTATTACAAGTTACAAGCACACGTTAATTTGTCAACAAAGCTAGCTATGCCCAACTTCTAGCTGTATAATTTTAATGTCAACCAAATTCTCCCTCCTATAAACTTTAATATTGCCGATACAACGTACTAACACACTTATTAGACATGCATGCACTCTGTATAAATTCAACTCCACCCCCCATCCTCACTGAAGCCATGCACTTCAACGTTTAAATCTTTCACTCTGTCACACACATTAGCTATGCTTTCATTATTCACTAAAATGATGAAATCAATTCTAAGTCATATTCATCTCTTTCAAATTTCATTCTTGGCTCTTTTGTCCTTCACCATTCTCCTTCACACTACCTTATCTTACACTACTCTACTCTCAACTCATCTTCCTCTCTCCATTTCCTTCGCTTTCTCCCTCTTCCTCGCCCTCCTCCACCGCCATCTCAACCGCCCTTACCCCGTCTTCCTCCTCAACTACTACTGCTACAAACCACCACCTCATCAAAAACTTCCGTTTGAAGTTGCTGAAAATTTCGTACTTAAGAACTCTGCAAATTTCCCAACAAAATCAATAGACTTCATGCGTAATATTTACCTCAAGTCCGGCCTAGGCAACGAAACCTATGCACCACCATTCATTTTTCGGGATGACAAGAACCCAACTCTAAAATGCGCATTTCAAGAATCTCATGAAAGTATTTTCACATCCATAGAGGATCTCTTATCGAAAACCTTAATCGATCCTCTTCGCATCGACACTTTAATTGTCACTAGTGGATGCTTCTCTCCTTCTCCTTCTCTCACCTCTCATATTGTAAACAAGTTTAATCTCAAACATGATATTAAAACTTTTAATCTTAGCGGCATGGGGTGTAGCTCCGGAGTTTTGAGCATAGATTTAGCTTCACAGATCCTACGTGGCAGTCGAAAGATTCAATATGCACTTGTTGTTATCACAGAGAGTATTACTTTGAATTGGTATTCTGGTGATAGCCGTTCAATGCTGGTCACCAACTGCATTTTTCGTGTCGGCTGTGCTGCCGCGATTATTACTAACGACCCGAGTTGCCGCCGAGTCGCCAAGATGGAACTTGTTCACTCACTAAGGACTCATCATGGCGCTGATGACATGTCATACCAGGCAGCATTTCAAGAAGAAGACGAGAAGGGCAATCCTGGAATTTCACTCACTAAGGACTTGGTTAGGGTAGCTGGAGTCAACTTACGTCAACACATAAAAATCCTAGCTCCCCGAGTTCTACCACTGAGTCAACTCGTGAGATACGTTGTCGCGGTGGTGACTGCGAAACTCTCTCGGGGTCAGTCAAAACCGGCGGTGCCGGATTTCTCAACAGCATTTAAGCACATGTGCATACACACTGGTGGGAAGGCAGTGATTGAGCAAGTTGGTAGGGTTTTGAGACTGCATGACTCGGTGACTGAGCCAGCTCGGATGAGTTTGCACCGCTTTGGTAACACTTCTAGTAGTCTTGTGTTCTATGAGTTCGCATATTTTGAAGCTAAAATGAGGATGAAAAAGAATGACAGAATGTGGATGATTGCATTTGGCACGGGGTTCAAGGTTGGAAGCTTGGTTTGGAAATGTCTTGGAGATTCGAAAGAAGAGATTGATAATCCATGGAATGATTGTATACTTGAATATCCATCGAAAGTTTAGAAATTTTGTCATTAATTAAATTGCAATTTTTATGTATGCTTCGTAAATTATTAGATGTTCTTTTTTTTATTCACAAGAATGAAACAGATTTCATTAATCAAGTCATGTCTCTCATCAATACATCGATGAATCCCGGGTGATTGTCACACACCCGCCGATTACGATCAGCTGGAGAATAAGCAGATTTTGCAAGAAAGTCGGTCACTCTATTTGCAGATCGTTTTACAAAATTAACAATAACATTTTTACTACTAAGACTATTGTTAAGAATATGTTGTGTACTTGATGATAACTTGAACAAAACACTTAGTAGATTTTATTTAAGTGATTTTGTAGCTTTCAACAAATGATCATTTCAATATTCGTTGAAAGAGTAGCTTATGTAATAATAAGTTTGGTAGCACATTCCTGCATATAATAAAGCCTTAGTAATACTAGATGTTGCAGAATGTTTAAGTCATGTTGACTACTAGTTTGATATGCAAGATAGGTTGGTTAATTGTAAATATTAGATGTCTTGTAATATTGTATAAATGAAATGGAGTTAACTGCCAAGAAAACAGTCTCAACGGATGATTCACAAAGTTTCAACGGATGCTCAACTAAAGTTTCAACGGATGATTTTCATAGTCTCAACGGATGATCAACCCAAGTTTCAACGGATGATCAACCACAGTTTCAACGGATGATTCAATGAAGCTTCAACGGATGTTCAAATTCAAAAGAGCAGTTGATAGTGACTTGACAGTCACATGCGTTTGTATGCAAATGGAATGTGACAGCCTATTTGCATGGTTTAGAGAATAAATAAGCATTTTCATCCACCAGAAAGTTTTTAAATACTTGTATTTGATTAATTTGTATTTTGATTTCTATACTACTTTCATTCCGCACCATTGCTAAATCAAACACAGTTATATATATTTATAGCAGAACTGTTCTTAAAATTAAAAAAAAGGCAGAATTACATTCAACCCCCCCTTCTGTAATTCTTGTTTAGATTTTTTGGGAATAACAATTGGTATCAGAGCTAGCTCTTGAAGAACAAAGAGTTTAAAGATAACAACAACTAACAAGATGAGCAGAAAAGATGTTGTAGTAAAAATTTCATTTATGGACAAAGACAACTATCACCATTGGAAGGTGAAGATGCACCTGCATCTCCTATCTCAAGATGAAGCATATGTGGAATGCATTGAGAAAGGTCCACATATCCCTATGAGAGCTGCTACAAGAAATGAAGCATTTATCCCAAAGCCTAGAGCAGAATGGTCTGATCCAGATATTGAACAAGTTCATAAGGATAAGAAGGCCATGAACATTTTGTTTAATGGTGTTGACGGTGACATGTTTTACAACATCATAAACTACAAAACTGCCAAAGAGGTCTAGGATACAATTCAAGTTATATGAGATGGTACTGAGCAAGTGAGGGAAAACAAAATGCAACTTTTGATTCAGCAATATGAGCATTTTTATAGTGAAGAAAGTGAGTCACTCACTGACATAATTAATAAGTTTCAAAAGCTACGAAATGCTCTAAAGTTGCATGGAAGAGTCTACCAAACAAAGAACTCAAACCTCAAATTCCTTAGATCTCTGCCAAAGAAATGGAAGCCTATGACAGTCTCATTAAGAAATTCTCAAGGCTACAATGAATTCACCTTTGATAGACTGTATGGGATTCTAAAGACCTATGAGCTTGAAATAGAGTAAGATGAGAAGCTGGAGAAAGGAAGAAAGAAATGAGGATCCATTACATTGATTGCTGAGCAAGGAAATGAGAAGGAGATAATGGTTGAAACTGCACCAAACCCTAGAGTTTGTGAAGGCAAGGGAAAAGGGCTAGTAGCTGAACATGAAGACCAGCTTAGTCAAGATGACATGGATAACATAGACCAAAATCTTACTTTTTTATCCAGGAGGTTTTCTAAGCTCAAATTCAAGAAGAATTTTGGAGCAGCCAAGTCAAACAGAAACATGGTTGACAAGTCTAAATTCAAATGTTTCAAGTGTGGCTTAGCATGTCATTTTGCTAGTGAATACAGAAAGTCTGATTCTGGTAAAAAGAAGTTTGAGCCTGTTGATTATAAGCAGAAATATTTTGAGTTGTTCAAATAAACGGAAAGGGCTTTCATCACACAAGAAAATGACTGGGCTGCAGATGGATTAGAAGAGGATGAAGATACAAGCTATGTCAATCTAGCACTTATGGACAAATCAGATAAAGCAGAGGTCAGTTCATCTAGCAATCAGGAAACTTGGGTACCAAAATTAACTTGATTTGATTTTGTTGTGTGCAGCGAAACAGAAAGAATCTTTGGTATTTGGATAATGGGTGCTCAAGTCACATGACTGAAGATTCTACCCTGCTCACTGAGTTCAAGGAGAGAGCTGTCCCAAGTATTACTTTTGGAGATGAGAGCAAGGGTTATACTGTGGGATATGGCTTCATTTTAAAAGATAATGTCATCGTTGAGGAAGTTGCCCTAATGGATGGATTCAAGCACAATTTGTTGAGTATCAGCCAACTTTGTGATAAGGGCAACTTAGTAACATTTAATTCTGAAGCCTGTGTTGTGACCAACAAGAAAAACAAGAAAGTGGTTCTCACTGGAATAAGAAAAGGGAATGTGTATTTAGCTGACTTCAACTCATCAAATGTAGAATCCGTTACTTGTCTATTTAGCAAGGCAAGTCAAGATGAAAGTTGGCTATGACACAAGAAGCTGTCCCACCTTAACTTCAAGACTATGAATGATTTTGTCAGGAATGATTTGGTAAGAGGTATTCCTCAAGTGAAATTCTCAAAGGATGGACTGTGTGATGCCTATCAGAAAGGAAAGCAGATCAAGGCATCATTCAGAAAGAAGCTTGATTCAACAATTGAAGAACCTTTACAACTACTACACATGGATTTATTTGGACCAGTCAATGTATTGTCTATCTCAAGGAAAATATACTTCCTAGTAATTGTGGATGATTTCTCAAAGTTCTCTTGGACATATTTTCTCAAATCCAAAGATGAAGCTAGTGAAATAATCACCAATCACATAAGGCAAGTCAACAATCATCCTGATTTCAAAGTTAGAAGAATCAGGAGTGGCAATGGAACTGAGTTCAAAAATTCATGTGATGAGATCATTTTGTGAAGAGAATGGGATCATGCATGAGTTTTCAGTAGCAAGAACCCCACAGCAAAATGGAGTGGCAGAAAGGAAGAACAGATCTCTTATTGAAGCTGCAAGAACAATGTTAGAAGAATCAAAGTTACCTACATACTTCTGGGCTGAAGTTGTAAACATTGCATGCTACACTCAAAATATTTCTTTGGTTAACCAAGCAAACTGCATGGCTCCCTACCAATTGTTCAAGAACAGGAAGCCAACATTAAACTTTCTTCATGTCTTTGGATGCAATTTCTATATCTTAAGGAATCAAACTGATCAGAATGGAAAGTTTAATGTTAAAGCATATGAAGGCATTTTTGTTGGATATGCAGTTGGAAAAGCATACAGAGTCTACAATCTCAGAACCAACATTGTTATGGAATCTGTACATGTTGTGTTTGATGATAAAAATATTGAAGGACTGCAAGATGGAGATTTCCATGAAAGCCTCAAATTTGACAATATTGAGATGATTTGTGATGATAGTGATGATAAAAGTGATCAAGAACCATTGCCTAAGGACAATGCAGAAAAGTCTACAACTAATGAAGCACATAATTCAACATCCATCGAAAGACCAAGTGCATCATCCGTTGAAAGAAAAGCCGCATCATCCGTCGAAAGGAAAAGAACATCATCCGTTGATCCATCAATAGGTGTTGAAAGCCAAGTTAGGTCACAATCAGAAAGAACCCCAACTTCAAGTCAAAGATCCACAAACTTAGGGGGAGTTTCTTTTAATTAAAACTCAGTCACACATCAAGTCAACTATGAGGCCTCTTCATCCAGTGCTAATCTACCTCAACAGAGAAAATGGACTAGAGATCACCCCTTTGAACTAATTATTGGTGATGTATCTTCAAGAGTGCAAACAAGGAAAGTAACTCAAGAGGAATGCCTATATAACAGCTTTCTATCTCAGGAAGAACCTAAAAAGGTAGAGGAAGCTCTGTTGGATCCTGATTAGGTTTTAGCTATGCAGGAGGAGCTAAACCAATTTGAAAGGAATAAAGTATGGAAGCTGGTACCCAAGCCTAAAGGAAAGAATCCTATTGACACCAAGTGGGTATTCAGAAATAAGATGGATGAAAATGGCATAGTGGTCAGGAACAAAGCTAGATTGGTTGCTAAGGGCTACTGTCAACAAGAAGGAAAAGATTTTGATGAAACTTTTGCTCCTGTTGCAAGACTTGAAAATATCATAATTTTATTAGCCTATGCAGCCCATGCCAATTTCAAGGTCTATCAAATGGATGTCAAAAGTTCCTTTCTGAATGGAGATTTGGAGGATGAAGTTTATGTCAGTCAGCCTCCTGGTTTTGAAGACCCAAATTTTCTAGAATTCGTCTACTATCTTTTAAAAGCACTTTATGGATTGAAGCAAGCACCTAGAGCCTGGTATGATACTTTGTCAAAGTTTCTCTTAGAAAATCAATTCACAAGGGCACTGTTGACAAAACTTTATTCTTTAGATATGCTAATGGCTCTAGTATACTTGTTCAAATTTATGTAGATGATATTATATCTGGCTCTACAGATGAAAAAATATGTAAAAAGTTTGCCAAATTGATGCAAAGTAAATATGAAATGAGCATGATGGGGGAACTAACTTACTTTCTTGGTTTACAAGTTAAGAAAATTAGTGATGGAATATTCATTAGTCAAACTAAATATAATTATGATCTGTTAAAAAAGTTTGACTTAATGGAGTGCACATCTGGGAAAACTCCCATGACCACTGCAACTAAGCTTGAATTAAATACTACTGAAAAGTCTGTGGACATTTCAAGTTATAGAGGCATGGTTGGCTCAATTTTATATTTAACAGCCAGTAGGCCAGATATAATGTTTGTTACCTGTCTTTGTGCTAGATTTCAGACTGATCCTAGAGAATTTCATTTAGTAGATATTAAGAGAATTTTCAAATATCTCAAAGGAAAACCAAAGCTTGGCATTTGGTATCCTAGAGATTTTGGTTTTGATCTAACTGGTTATTCAGATGCAGATTATGCAGGTTGTAAAATTGATAGAAAAAGTACAACAAGAACTTGTTAATTTCTAGGAAATAAGCTAGTATCCTGGTTCAGCAAAAAGCAAAATTCAGTCTCTACTTCTACAGCTGAGGCTGAATATATTGCTGCTGGTAGTTGTTGTGCACATATTTTATGGATGAAAAATCAACTGTTGGACTATGGTCTATAGTTGAATAAGATTCCTATTTTCTGTGATAACACAAGTGCCATTGCAATCACTGGAAATCTAGTACAACATTCAAGGACCAAGAACATTGATATCAAGTACCATTTTATTAGAGATCATGTTATGAATAGTACTGTGGAACTTCATTTTTTTCCAAGTGAAAAACAACTTGCAGACATCTTTACCAAGCCACTTGACGAATCCACCTTCACTAGGTTGGTAAGTGAGTTAGGTATGCTTAATTATTCTTAATTCATTTTGATGTCTAAGCAAATTGATATGCAGCCAGAGTAAAAGTTGATGTATCTGTCAAAGATAAAATTTTACTAAGTCAAAATTTATACCTCGACGGATGTTCATTATCAGTTGAAAATGAATATCCGTTGAATCTTATCATCCGTCGAAGTATCAATTATTACTCACTTTTATCATCATCTGTCGAATTGCATTCAATCTTAGCCATTAATTTTAAGCATTACCCGTCAAATTTACTTACAACCTGTATGTATATTTCAACGGATAATCTTAGAATTTTGACAGTTTTCTTTATTTTTAAACGGTTATTTTGGGCTAATTTGATTGGTTACTTTTTTACTTTTTAATTTTTGACAGTTTATTTCTGAGAAAGTATACAAGTTAATTTCATTTCTATTCTTTACTTTTATCTTTCTCAAAGAAATTTCTCTAACTCTCTTCTTTTCCAAAAGAAAAAACTTCCTTTCTGCAACTAATTTCAATCACAGCTATATCACCAGTAGTCAAAATCATGTCCTCAACTGGGTACATTTATGAGAAAAACAACTTTGTGGCTCTGGTAAACAAGAAAATTCCGGAATATGAAGACTATCACAAAATGATGGACTTCATCCTAAACTACAAACTGAGTTATGCCATGCTTGAGTCTCCAACCATCTACTGTGAAGTTGTCAAAGAAATTTGGACTACAACAGTGTTCAATTCAAAGGACAAAACCATTACCTTCACTCTCAAAGGTAATGAACACTATATTAACTGTGATACAATTGAAAAATGCTTCAAATTGCCCGAGAATAACATACTTGATCCACACACAAACACTGATAAGAGTAACATGCTAACTTCTATGGGATATGCTCCTGATGCCACTAAATTTGGTGATGTTAGGAGAATGGGTCTTACAAAAGAATGGAGCTTTTTGTGTGATTCTTTTATTAAGGCGCTCTCTGGAAAAATCAGTAATTTTAATGTTGTCACTTACTCACTAGTTAACATGCTTTATATGCTTCTTGGTGATAAGTACTTCAATTTCAGCACATCAGTCATGTATGAATTAGGGAGTAAACTAGGAGATATTAAGAAGATGTCCAAAAATATATATTATGCTAGATTTCTCATGTTAATAGCTGATTTTTTGTCTGAGGCTCTCTCAATCTTGAACCTAACAAACAAGTTAGATTATTAGGTCCAAGAGAGAAGAGTTATTGCTGACCTGAACAGGGAAAATTACCACAAGGATGTTTCCCTTGTTTACATGCCAATCATGAAATAGCCTCAGGTAAGTGTTAGGAATATGTTGTGAACTTGATGATAAGTTGAACAAAACACCTTAGTAGATTTAACTTAGTGTTTTTGTAGCTCTCGACGGATGTTCTAATATAGTCACGATGGGTGAACTTTATAGTCCCGACGGATGAAAACTGAACATCCATCGAGAGTGTAGCTTACATAACAATAAGTCTTGTAGCACATTTCTGCAAACAACAATGTAATAGTAGATGCTGTAAGATTCTTTAAGTCATGTTGACTACTAGATTGATATACAAAATAGGTTGGCTAATTGTAAATATAAGATGTCTTGTAATTATTTATAAGTGAAATGGAGTCAAGTGACCGAAAGACTACCAACGGATGATCTACAAAGGCTCTCGACGGATAATCAACAAGGATCCCTACAGATGACCAACACAGTCCTGAGGGATGATCATAATTCAAAAGAGCAGTTGACAGTGACAACACAGTCACATGCGTCGGGTGTTTGCAAATGGAATGTGGCAGCCTAATTACAGAATTTAGAGAACAAAGAAGCATTACCATTTCCATGCAATTTATGAAGATATTCAAAGATGCTGGATAGAGTAATGTAGTAGCATGAAGTTAGATTAGATTAAGTTTGTCTTATTGTCTTGTCTTACTATCATGTAACTTGGTGATATATATACCAAGTGTAGCAAGTAGAACAAAAAGCTAGTAAGCATTATTTTCAGAGAGATAGATAAAGCTGTATCTGTTAAGAATCTCTTTGTAATTCTGTAAGTTCTCTTGTAAGCAGCTGTATGCTATTTAAGCATCACAGAGTTCTCAACTAAATATATATCTCTGGTGGATAAGTTCAAATCCACTAGTAAGTTTTAAAGCTTTGTGTTTTATTGCTTTGTGTTTTTATTTCTATTATTCTTTCATTCCGCACTACTGCAAATCAAACACAGTTATATACTAAGTAAGAACATTCTTAAAATCAGAAAAAGTAGCCAGAATTACATTCAACCCCCCTTCTGTAATTTTTGTTTCATTGTTTGGGATTAACAATTAGTATCAGAGCAAGCTCTTGAAGTACAAAGAGTGTAAAGATGACCACAATCAGCAAGATGATCAGGAAGGATGTTGGAGTTAAAATTCCATATCTGGACAAAGACAATTATCACCACTAGAAGGTGAAGATGCACCTACATCTTTTTTCTTAAGATGAAGCTTATGTGGACTGCATTGAGAGAGGTCATCGGGTTCCTATGAGAGCTGCTACAGGAAATGAGCCATTAGTTCCAAATCCCAGTCATGAATGGTCTGATCCAGATATTGAACAAGTCAGGAAATATAAAAAGGCCATGAACATACTGTTTAATGGTGTTGATGGTGATATGTTTGACTACATCATCAACTGCAAAACAGCCAAAGAAGTCTGGGACACAATTCAGATTATCTGTGATTGAATTGAGCAAGTAAGAGAGAACAAGATGCAGTTCCTGATTCAACAATATGAGCATTTTTACTGTGAAAAAGGTGAGTCACTCACTGATATATTTAGTAGATTTCAAAAGCTACTAAATGCTCTCAAGTTGCATGGAAGGGTCTATCAAACAAAAGGCTCAAATCTTAAATTTCTTAGATCTATACCAAAGGAGTGGAAGCCCATGACAGTCTCTTTAAGAAACTCTTAAGATTACAAGGAATTCACCTTGTAAAGACTGTATGGAATTTTAAAAACCTATGAGCTTGAAATAGAGCAAGATGAAAAGATGGAAAAAGGAAGGAATAAAGGAGGAACCATTGCACTTGTTGCTGAACAAGAAAAGGAAAAGGAGTTGAAGGTTGAAGTTGTTGAATCTACATCAAACTCAAGGGTTTGTGAAAGCAAGGGTAAATGGCTGGTAGCTGAAAATGAAGAACAGTTGAGCCAAGATGACATGGATGATATAGATGTGCATCTAGCATTCTTATCCAATAGATTTTCCAAGCTCAAATTCAAGAAGAATTTTGGAGCAGCCAAGCTAAACAGAAACATGGTTGATAAGTCTAAATTCAAATGTTTCAAATGTGGCTTGGAAGGTCATTTTGCTAGTGAGTGTAGAAAGTCTGATTCCAGTAAGAAGAAGTTTGAGCCTGTTGACTACAAGCAAAAATATTTTGAGTTGCTCAAACACAAGGAAAGGGCTTTCATCATACAAGATAATGACTGGGCTGCAAATGGATTGGATGAAGATGAGAAAACAAACTATGTCAATCTAGCCCTAATGGCCAAATCAGATGAAGCAGAAGTTAGTTCATCCAACAATCAGGTAATCACCACTAACCTAGCACATTTAACTAAATCTGAGTGCAATGATGCCATAAATGATATGTCTACTGAGCTATATCATTTACGTGTAACTCTTAAATCCCTCACTAAGGAAAATGCTAAAATTAAAGAAAACAATTTATTTTTGAGTGAGAGAAATAATGTGCTAAAGTCTCAATTCATTGAGTTTGAAAAATTGAGAATTGAATGTAAAACTGCTAAGGATGAATTAACTGAATCTTTAAAGAAAGAAGAGATTTTAAGGAAGCAGCTTGAACGAGAACATGAACTAATTAAGGCATGGAAATCATCTAAAGATATCCATGCTCAAATTACTAAAGTTCAAGGTATAGAATCCTTTTATGATGTAGCCTGGAAAAAGAGCAAAGAGAAGCTTGATTCCAATCTGGTTGAAGGACTTTCAACAGATGTGGATTCGATGGATAATGAAAATTATCCGTCGAATAATCAAAAAGATGATCCGTCGAAAGATAATGAGCCACATCCGTTGAATGTTAGTAAGCCAGTTAGCAAAGCTAAGTTAGCTAAGTTGAATGATAAATATGGATCAGTTTCTAAAAACTTTGTTCCAGGAGAATCAAGTCAAGTGAGAAAAGAAAAGAGAGTTAATGTTGGTCATCTTTCTATCAAGCAATTGAATGATAGATTAGATAAGATTGAGGTTAAAGAAGAATCAAAAAGGAAAAACAACAAAAATGGGAAGGTAGGAATTAACAATCATAACAACTACACACCTGATAAATATGCTCCAAGAAAAATCTGTGTTAAGTGTGGTAGTGTTAATAATTTGTCTGTTAATTATAAACTTGCGATGCCTACTTCTATGTCTGCACCTCCTTAATCTCCCAGCATGCCTGCCATGTCTATGAATGTTTTGCCTGCACAGAATATGAATGCACAATTTGCTAATATGCCATTTGCACCTAATCCATATTATACTGTATTTAGTATGCCTCAAATGCCATTTAGCATGCCTTACCGGAATAACATGTTTACACATAGCATGCCTCTTCCTCTGAATCAAAATGTGCATGATAATTCTTCTTTAATGAATGGTTTCAAAGGTCCAACTCAAATGACTAAGAATGAATCTGAAATAACCAAGTCAAATGAGGTCAAACCTAATAAACCAAAGAAAAAGGCTAACAAGGCAAGACCTAAGGAAACTTGGGTACCAAAATCAACTTGATTTGATTTTGATGTGTGCAGGGAAATAGAAAGAATCTTTGGTATTTGGATAGTGGGTGCTCAGTGTACATGACCGGAGATTCTACCATGCTCACTGGATTCAAGGAAAGAGCTAGCCCAAGTATCACTTTTGGAGATGACAGCAAGGGTTTTACTGTGGGATATGGCTTGATTTTAAAGCATAATGTCATCATTGAAGAGGTTTCCCTAGTGGATGGACTCAAGCATAATTTGTTGAGTATCATCCAGCTTTGTGATAAGGGCAACTCAGTCACTTTCAATTCTGAAGCCTGTGTTGTGACCAACAAGAGAAGCAACAAAGTGGTTCTCACTGGGGTGAGAAAAGGAAATATGTACTTAGCTGATTTCAACTCATCAAATACAGAATCTGTCACTTGTCCATTTAGCAAGGCAAGTCAAGATAAAATTAGGCTATGGCACAAGAAGCTGCCACTACACCATATTTGACCTGTAGCAACACCAAAAAAGTGTTAAAATGACCAAAAAATGTTACCTAAAGCCAAATTATTGGCTATGGTTACACTTTTTAAAAATAAGAGGGTGTTACCTAAAGCCAAATTTTGGAATACAGAACAAAATATATCTTTTTCTTTGTTGGTCAGGTCAAAGTTCGCCGCCCTAATTACAGATTTTCCATCAGCACCAGTGATGGGATGAAGGACCTTCCTTATACCTGATTCTTGCAGATCATATCGAGCTTTGATATGATCCTTTGTCTTGCCTCCAATATTTAACAATGTGCCTAGAACACTATCGCAAATATTCTTCTCGATGTGCATTACATCCAGGTTATGTCGAGTTAGGTTGTCCCTTCAATAAGGTAAGTCAAAAAATATTGACCTCTTATTCCAAGGGTTTATTTCGCAGCTGACCTTTCGTTTACCTCCCTTTCCAAATGTGTTCACATAACCATCCAACAAAACTTTAATTTCCCTCCAGGATAGCATTGTTGGAGTTTTTCCAGTCTCAACATTGCCATTGAATCTTCTCTTATTAGACCTCCACTTATGGTTGGGATCTAGGAATTTTTGGTGATTCATATAGCACACTTTCTTGCTATGCTTCAAGTAATTCGATGACGTCTCGTAATTACATACAAGACATGCTAACTTCCCTTTGGTGCTCCAACCCGATAACATTGCATAGCCGGGAAAGTCACTAATGGTACATAAGACGCTTGCATGTAACATAAAGTTCTGATCCGTCGAAGCATCATAAGTTTCCACTCCTACATTTCATAGATCTTTTAGTTCCGCGATCAATGGCTGCATGTAGACATCGATATTGTTTCCGGGATCGTTGGGACCAGGTATGATTGTTGAGAGGATTAAGTTTTCTGGTTTCATGCTTAGCCAGGGAGGAAGGTAATAGTTAACAATAACAATTGGCCATATGCTGTGTTTGGAACTCATTTTTCCATATGGATTGAAGCCATCAGAAGCTAAACCTAATATGACATTTCGATTATCGGAAGAAAATTATGGATATGCGGCATCCATCGTCTTTCAGGCTTCACCATCAGCCGGATGCCGCAACTTCCCATCCTTCTTTCGGTCTATTGCATGCCAAAGCATTAGTTTAGAGAAGTCTTTGCACAAAAACATGCGTTGTAGCCTTGGTTTTAGCAGAAAGTATCTCATAACTTTGGCTGCGACTTTATTATTTTCCGACCCCTGTGCTACAGCCTTCCACCTTGAAACACCACAATTTTTGCACTTAACTTCTTTTTCATTCTCAACCCAATATAACATGCAGTCGTTTGGACATGCATGTATTTTTTCATAGTTAAGATCTAAATCCTTGATGGTAGTTTTAGCGGAATTAAAAGATTTGGGCAATCTGATATTGGAAATAGCCTCTTTTAATAATTCTATTATTTCACTAAACGCCGCCTCGGTTATTCCATTAAGACACTTCCAGTTATAGAGCCTGATTAAAAAACTTAATCGTGAAAACTTATTACAGCCTGGATACAGTGGTTGTCTTCCTTCCTCAACAAGACGTAGAAATTTCTTTGCGTCTGTATTCAGTCCCACAGGTCCTACATTACCATACGCAACATTCAGCATCTCATCAATATTATCCTCAAATCCATTATTTTCTTCGCAATCCATAGTATTCAATAAGGCAACCTCATATATCCACTATACTAGTCTCTCAGACGGTCCATTGCAGAAAAGGTGATCATGAACATCCTTTTGACACCACCATAGGCGATTATCACATAGATGACAAGGACACTTCACTTCATTTCCGACGCCAAATTTGGACATCGAATTTTTCACAAATTCTTTCACTCCATTCCTATATAATTCACTATACTTAGGTTGATTTAACCAAGTACTATCCTGATCAGTCATATCAACATAAAAAGAAAAAAGATCATTAAATTTTCGTTTATCATTAAAATTATACAATATTAGCACCACCTTAATTATTTATGTTTTATTATTTTATTATCTGCCTATATGATTAAAGGACATATATACATCTTGATTACACTACTTAATTTACATAACCAGTCCTTATAAGCTAATTTATCACATTAATTAAGTTCTAATTTTTAAAGGACGATTATCACTTTAATTAAGTTTTAAATATTGATTTAAAGGACGATTCCAAGGTACTCAGGCGCCGAGGCTCGTCTTCGCGACTTAATAATACATTTCTACTTCTAACACTACAGAGGTGAGAGGACCCCAGTACTGTTCTACTTCTAACATTACATCCTTAACCATTCCATATTGTTCAGTAACCATCACAACATAAAACCAGAACTAAAAAACAGAACATAGTAAAAGAACATATAAACATCACAACAAAACACTATAACACATATAAATTAATGATGAACTCAATGATGAATATAACAAAAGAACAGAGAAACATCTCAATAAAACAAAATAACACATATAAATTAATGTACATGTATCATTGGGATATAAAATAACACATACAAACAAAACAGAACTAAAAAATCAAATCTCAACTCCAACAATATCAAAAACATCGAATTAATCAAATATAACATATAAATTATATATAAAAAAAGATAAAATAACAGATATATGGCATGCAAAGAAAAAAATATCAAAAGAGCATACCCAAACCCCAAACCCAAATAATAAATTAACTGAACCCCAATTTCAAAGATAAATTATCAAAAAAAAGATAAAATAATTACTAAACCCCAATTTCAGAGAAGACAAGAGCATACTCGAACAAAAAGAAAGCAAACCCGACTTATATCCAAGATCTGAGCTAATTATTAAACCCTAATTTCTCCAAGATCCAAGCAACCCGACTAATTGTTCAGGACCCCAATCTCCAAGCAACTCGGCTGATATTCAAGCTCTGACCCTAATTACTAAACCTAATTTCTCTGGCCCGAGTGAGCTGAGCTGTTGTGAGAGTTTTTAGAACCCTAATTTCTACATGAACTGAGTTTTTGTGAGTGTGTTTTAGAGTGTGTGAGTGCTTGTCTGAATGTGAGAGTCTTTGTCTGAGTGTGTGAGTGTTAAAAGTTTTATTTTTCTGAGCGTGTGTGTGTTAAAAATGAGCGCGGGTCATTTTTTAATTTGGGCCGCCCAAAATTTTGGCCAAAATCAAGCCCGCTTCTGTTATCCAGCCTAAATATTGATCGCTATGGTAACACTTATTGTTATGTCAATGCTAACAATAATTTTTATGTTACAATAGGAATTTCATCATGTCTATTGTAACAATTTATATTCTCTATTGTAACACAAAAAAAACATGTTACCTCAGACGAAATTTTAGTAACTTAAGGCAATATTTCTGCTTGTAACACCAAAAACAAATGTCACTACAGGTCAAAAATGGTGTAGTGTGTCCCATCTAAACTTCAAGACCATGAATGAGCTAGTCAAGAAAGATTTTGTTAAGGGTATTCCTCAATTGGAGTTTTCAAAGGATGGATTATGTGATGCCTGCCAGAAAGGAAAGCAGATTAAAGCATCATTCAAAAAGAAGCTTGATTCAACTATTGAAGAACCTTCATAATTATTGCACATGCATTTGTTTGGACCAGTCAATGTGTTGTCCTTTTCAAAGAAAAGATATTTCCTAGTAATTGTAGATGATTTCTCAAAGTTCTCTTGGACATTTTTTTTAAAATCCAAAGATGAAGCTAGTGAAATCATCATCAATCACATAATGCAAGTCAACAATCATCCTGATTTTAAAGTAAGAAGAATCAGGAGTGACAATGAAACTGAGTTCAAGAATTCTGTGATGAGATTATTTTGTGAAGAGAATGGGATCATGCATGAGTTCTCTGCAACCAGAACTCCACAACAAAATGGAGTGGTGGAAAGAAAGAACAGGTCTGTTATTGAAGCTGCAAGAACAATGCTGAAAACATCAAGGTTACCAGCATATTTTTAGGCTGAAGCTGTAAATACTGCATGCTACACTCAAAATATTTCTTTGGTCAATCAAGCCAAATGCATGACTCCCTAAAAGTTGTTCAAGAACATGAAGTCAACATTAAACTTTCTACATATCTTTGGCTGTAAATGCTATATCTTAAGGAATCAAACTGATCAACATGGAAAGTTTGATGCCAAAGCAGATGAATGAATTTTTGTTGGATATGTTGTTGAAAAAGCATATAGAGTCTACAATCTAAGAACTAATATTGTTCTGGAATATGTACATATTGTGTTTGATGATAAAAAGATTGAAGGACTACAAGATGGAGATTTCCATGAGAGCCTCAAATTTGACAATGTGGAGATGATTTGTGAAGACAGTGATGATGATAGTGATCAAGAAACAATGGCTAAAGATAATGCAGAAACGACTATCCCTAATGATGCATAAAATTCAGCATAAGTTGAGTTGACTAATGCATCATCCATCGGTCGGTAGACAATCAGCTTCATCTGTCAAGATACAAAGTACATCATCCGTCGAAATATTGAGAGAAGCTGAGAGTCAAAATAGATCACTTACAGAAAGAACTCCTTCTTCAAATTAAAGATTCATAAACTCAGGGGGAGTTTCTTCAAATCAAAACTCAGTCACACATCAAGACAATGGTGAGACCTCTTCATCTAGAGCTAATCTACCTCAACAAAGAAAATGGACTAGAGATCACCCTTTTGAGCTCATTATTGGTGATGCATCTTCTAGAGTTTAAACAAGGAAAGCAAATCAAGAAGAATGTATGTACAATAACTTTCTCTCAAAGGAAGAACCAAAGAAGGTAGAAGAAGCTCTGTTGGATCATAATTGGGTTCTAGCTATGCAGGAGAAGCTAAACCAATTTGAAAGGAATAGGTATGGAAGCTGGTACCTAAGACTAAAGAAAAGAATCCAATTGACACTAAGTGGGTATTCAGAAACAAGATGGATGAAAATAGCATAGTTTTTAGGAATAAAGCTAGATTGGTTGCTAAGGGCTACTGTAAAAAAAGAAGGAATATATTTTGATGAAACTTTTGCTCCTTTGCAAGACTTGAAGCCATTAGAATTTTCTTAGCCTATGCAGCCCATGCCAATTTCAAAGTCTATCAAACGGATGTCAAAAGTGCCTTTCTGAATGGAGATTTGGAGGAGGAAGTCTATGTCAGTCAGGCTCCTGGTTTTGAAGATCTAAATTTTCCAGAATATGTCTACTATCTTTTGAAAGCACTTTATGGATTGAAGCAAGCACCTAGAGCCTGGTATGATATTATGTCAAAGTTTTTCTTAGAAAATCACTTCACAAAAGGTAATGTTGACAAACCTTTATTCTTTAGAAATGTAAATGGCTCCAGTATACTTGTTCAAATATATGTAGATGATATTATATTTGGCTCTAGAGATGAAAAACTTTGCAAAAAGTTTGCCAAATTGATGCAAAGTAAGTATGAAATGAGCATGATGGGAGAACTAACTTACTTTCTTGGTCTACAAGTTAAGAAAGTTAGTGATGGAATATTCATTAGTCAAACCAAATAAATTTATGTTCTTTTAAAGAAGTTTGACCTAATGGATTGCACATCTGCAAATACTCCCATGGCCACTGCAACTAAACTTGAATTAAACACTATTGAAAAGTTTGTGGATATTTCAAGTTATAGAGGCATGGTTGGCTCACTTTTGTACTTAACAGCTAGTAGGTCAGATATAATGTTTGCTACTTGTCTTTGTGCTAGATTTCAGGCTGATTCTAGAGAATATTATTTAATAGCTATAAAGAGAATTTTCAGATATCTCAAGGGAACACCAAAACTTGGCATTGGTACCCTAGAGATTCTGGTTTTGATCTAACTGGTAATTCAGATGCATACTATGCAGGGTGCAAGATTGATAGAAAAAGCACTACAGGGACCTGTCAATTTCTAGGAAATAAGCTAGTATCCTGGTTCAGTAAAAAGCAAAATTCAGTTTCTACTTCTACAACTGAAGCTGAGTATATTGCTGCTGGTAGTTGCTGTGCACAGATTCTATGGATGAAAAATCAATTATTGGACTATGGTCTGCAAGTGGACAAAATTCCTATTTTCTGTTATAACATAAGTGCAATTGCCATCACTGAAAATCTAGTACAACATTCAAGAACAAAGTACATAGAGATCAAGTACCACTTCATTAGGGAACATGTGATGAATGTTACTGTGGAACTTCATTTTGTTCTAAGTGAGAAGCAGCTTGCAGATATCTATACCAAGCCACTTGATGAATCCACCTTTATTAGGTTGCTAAGTGAGTTAGGTATGCTTAATTACTCTTAAAATCATTTCTGATAATTTTGTAAGCTAAAATGCAGCCAGAAACTTAATTGATTTCTTTGTTTTAGATGAAATTTTGGCTTAGTCAAAAATTTCATCTCGACGGATGTTCATTATCCATTGAATTTGATCATCTGTCGAAATAGAATAGTTTGGTAAAAAAAATCAATTACTTTTATGGATTATTTTAATCCTGACGAATAATTGCTTTATTCTCATCCGTCGAATTATCTACATATTAGCCATTAAATTCCTGAACATTATCCATCAGATATCCTTACATTCTGTAAGTATATCATGATAGATAATTTACAGAATTTTGACAGGTTTTTTTTACTTTTAAATGGCTATTTTGGGCAATTCTCGTTGGGTCTTTAATTTTTACCTTTAATTTTTATCCTATTTTATCTGAGAATACATAAAAGCCTTACTTCTAGTTTATTTTAGCTTTTATCTTTCTCTATTGCAATTAACTGCTCTCTTATTCTTCAAAGCAAAATTCTCTTTCTCTCTGTAAATTTCCTTGCTTTAACAATGGCACCAGTAGTAAAGATCATGTCTCAGTCAGGATTCATATATGAGAAGAACAACTTTGTAGCACTAGTGAACAATGAGATTCCAGCATCTGAGGATTATCCCAAAATGATGGATTTTGTGAAGGGATGCAAGCTTAGCTATGCCATGCTGGAATCACCCACAATCTACTGTGAAGTTATGGAAGAGATGTGGACTACTGCTATATATCAGTCTAATGACAAAACCATCACTCTCTCCATTAAAGGTAAATAACATTGCATTATCAGTGATATTATCAAAGCATGCTTTAAAATTCCTGATAACACTACTACTAAGCCACCCACAGATGCTGATATAGTTAATTTGCTTAATTTTATGGGCTATGCACTTCCTACCACTAAGTTAAGTGAAATTAGGAGGCTAGGTCTTAGGAAATAGTGGAGTTATCTGTGTGATGTAGTTACCAAGGTGTTTTCTGGTAAAATAAATAACTTTGATTCTGTCAATACTACAATGCTTAACATGCTTTATATGCTTCTTACTGATAAGTACTACAATTTCAGTGATGCCATCATGTTTGAGTTAGGATACAAGTTAGGGGAGATCAAAAAGAGATCTAAAAATGTTTATTATGCTAGATTCTTCATGATTATTGCTAACCATATTTGTGAGAATCTTGTAATTGAACCCAACCAACAAACTGAATTGTTGGGTTCAAGAAAAAAAAGTAATTGCATATTTAAACAGGGCTGATCATCACAAAGAAGTACCCCTTGTTTATGTGCCCATCATGGATGGCCCTCAGGTAAGTGAGGTAAATTCTTCTGTCTCTACTCCTACTACCTCCCAAATTTCTTTGCAATTGACCGTGGCTATGTAATCTGTGTCAATGACCCAACAGATGCCTGCCCAAGCCACAAAATCCAAAGTTTCAAAATCAAAATCAAAGAAACCACACTCTGGTATCTCTCAAAAGATGTCAGTTTCAAAATCTACCAAAACCAAAGAGGGGAGTGTGAAGGGTGGTAAGGTTGGTGAGGGACAAGGTGAACATAAAAGAAACCCTAAGAATAAGGATGGAGAGGTGAGTGTACCCAAACCTAGTCACACCACAGTTTCCCAACAAACTGTGGTGATTAATAAAGAAATTAGCACATCTCTAGTTTCATCCTTTTAAAAGGATGTTACTATTAAAAACAAGCTTTGAACTAGGAGCACGGATTAAAAGGGCTAGGGACACAGACTCACCCCAAACTTATACCCGAAAGAAGAAATCTAGAAAACTTGGGGATGCACAGGGATCACACAGTGCAAACTGCAGCTAAAGACTCAGTCACTGCACCATCTCAAAATTCAGTTTGATGTGGCTCCAGGAAATGTAAAGTCACAGCCAAAATCTTTAACAATTGAAGCATCAATCACACAAAACTCTCCCACCAATTCTCTAGATGTGGATATGATACACACATCAATCCCTGATTCTCCTTCTTTAACTCTGTTGGAGAAGCCAAAATTCAGTGCAAGTGAGCATCATCTTCTAGATGATTTGTTGGCTCACTTGCCAATTCTTTCAGGAACTGTTGAGACTTCTGTGCCTAAATTATCATCAATCTGCATAGAGTCCACGATAGTTTCAACTCCAAACTCTATCATTTCCTCTATTCCGGTGGATATTGTTCATCCGTCGGCTAGTAATTGTATCCAGACAGATGTGCCTAACAACAGTCATCCGTCGGTTATCCTAACTACTACCCCGATGGATATTCCTCATCCATTGGTACTCTCTACACAAGCTGATTTTTTAACTATTGTTACAAGTGTAGATGAGTTAGTAGTTGTACAATCACTCCTAGGTTTGAGGGAAGGGAGTGAACAGAGTGAGAGGATGAGTTGCTCTCAGGCAAAAGGAGAGGAAATGAGAGAAAATATGCAGGCTATTTCTTCCAGCCTGGCAAAAGTGAGTGAGGGGAGTCCCACCTTAGTAGGTGAAGGTGAGGGTGTGAGGGTGCTGAGCCAAGGGGAACCCTTGATGCAAAAAAATAGAGAAATTGAGAGAAATGCAGGTACTGAATAATGGGAAGAACCCGTTGTGAGTGAGTTAATGGATGTCAATGAGGCTGACAAGAAACAACCATTTCAGCAAGAATATCAAGCTGTCCTAGACTTTATTTCTTATGAAGCTGAGGCATTTACTCACCATGTGGCAACATATCAAGCTCTAGCTGCACAGGACAATGTGGCTGCTGAAAGGATGCTAAAATTGGTGCATACTACTGCTTCAATGCAAAGGGCCAAGGATGCTATAACTACTATGCCTTCCATAGCTGGTAATGACTCTGAATTGGCTGAAGAATCATTTGGGGATGATGGTGAAGATGATGAGGATGATAGCATGAGCATAGGGGGAGATTTAGACATTCCTTCCTGGATGTTAACCAAAGACTGTTCATATTCACATCTCCAATCCACTTTATTCAAGCTTATTCATGACACCCAATCAGTAATTCAAGCATCCACAAGTGCCAGCACAAAAAGATTACTCCAAGCACACCTGGAATCTCTACAGCTGCATAAGATTCAGGCTCTCCAACATAGTTAAAATGTGGATGAAATCAAACAAGAAATTTCTGATGTCAAACAAGATTTTGTAGCAAGGTTGGATGCTAGACTTCCAGGAACCACTATAACTGAAATAGATCAAAAGCTAAGGAAGGAAGCTGATTTAAATAGAAAGGTTGAGGCCATGGACTCTAGACTGACAAATGTGAAAAAATCAGTGGCCAAGATACTTGCAAATTAGGAAGCTCAAACAAGTCTGCTTCAACAGTTAGTGGCTGCACAACTCCCTCCCTCTACTCAACTTGATGCTAACAAAAAGGGGGAAAAATAATTAATCATCTCAGTTAGTCAAGGGGAGTCAACAAGTGAGGAGCAGAAAGTGCTCAATATTTAAGTCAGCAAAGTGATTGTGCCAGCAATTGCTTTCACTAAGCCACTAGCCATAAATAGTATTGATCTAATCAATCTAGCAGCAGCAAAGCTGGAATCAAGTGACAAATTGAAAAAGATTGATATAGCAGCAGTTGAGAAAGAGCTGGATGATAAATGGAAGCAAATTGATGAAGAAATCCAGAAGAAGTTTGGTCCAATTTAGAAGAAAGACAAGGTCTTTTCTCACTTCTCTCAGTTGAGACATATTTCTGTAAATGAAATAAGTCTGGGTAATTTGGAAAAGGGCCAACCCTCATGCATAAAGTCTCCAAAAGCCAACTTGGTTTTGAACCCCAAAAGAAATTATCCAAAGTCATCTGACAAGAACCCATTGGATCTTATGTTTGAGACTCCAAGGCCAGATGAAAAGAAGCTATTGGCAAGGTCCATTGCATTCTTCAAAGATCCAGCCGACTTAGTACAAAAGAAAAGAATTGCTAAAATCTACAGGAATAGGAATGAAATATGTGTGGTGGTTGGACACCCTCAGTTTGCAGAAGCTAAAAAGGAAGAAAAAAAAGAATCAAGAAAGAAAAGAAGCAAGCTGCTTTAGAGGCTAAGAAGCTCAAACAGAAGAAAGAGCAAGCTGCTATAGTAGCCAAGCTTCAAGCTGTGAAAACTGCAACTGAGATTTCTAAGAAACCATCTGTAGTAGCTGAAGGTCAAGATCAGAAAATGCACAAGGAACCTCAACAGAAAAGGAAATTTAGATACAAGCTCCATTCCAAAAGAATGCTGGATTTTGATGATGATAAAATGGAAGATTACATTCCCAAACAGTCTACAACTTCAACTCAAACATCCAAGCCTTCAGAAGTGCGGGATGAATTTAAGGTGGATCCTACAAAGAACTTTCATGGTGAGCCAATAGTTCCCAAGGATGAGCCTATAGACTGGGAAAGTTTGCCTATTCCTGAACTTAATTTACCAATCTTTAACAAGCTAAAGAAGACAAAGACAAGAGCAATCAAGAAGGTCAAGCCTGTGAAACTCAAAACCAAAACCTTAACCAAAGCTAAACCAACTGTCAACAAGGGAGATCTTCTATACATCTGTGATATCAAGGAATTTTTAGATATCAATCTTTACATGGATGATTAGAAGAAGTGAGGGGAATTGATGCTCAGAGGAATCTCCCTGAAAGACTGGTGTTCAAATATAAGGGAGGGAAAGAGTTCACATGGCCCATTCATAAAATTCTTCAAGAAAGTTGTTCTATTTTGATAAAGATCTTCTCATCCTTCAAGAAAAATTTTGGATTCAATGTGACAGCCAAGAAATTGGTTCTAAAGAAGATAGAAGAACTCAGGAGCAATAAAGCCTCAAATGCACTTCCAAGAACTCTATACATTCCCTTCATAGGAAATACAGTGCACTTGAGGCCTTACTGGCTGGTGGAATTCATGGATGACAAAGGTTTTATAAAATTCTTCAGATTGGAGGACTAGTTAAGCATCTCAAGCAATGACACTCTATTGGAAATGCAAGAAAAGTTGGATCTATCACATGCTGAAGAATTTGAATTTCACAGACAACTCCAAAATCAAATAGAAGAAAATAACTGGAAGCTTGGGAAGAAATGAAGACAATCAAGGAAATAGAAAACATCTGCTCAGACTAGAGGAGCACTTTGATAATGATTGTGAGAACTCTTTGTACACTTTACTTTGTTCAATTTTCAAATAAACTGTATCACTTACTAGTTTTATCTACCATAAGTCAATATGTACATTTAGGGTGTTTTGTTATCATCAAGTTTCTCTTTATTTATGGCTATAATTCCAGTAGACATAAATTGGGGAAGATTGTTAGGAATATGTTGTGAACTTGATGATAAGTTGAACACAACACCTTCGTAGATTTAACTTAGTGTTTTTATAGCTCTCGACGGAATTTCTAATATAGTCCCGACAGATGAACTTTATAGTCCCGATTGATGACAACTGAACATCCATCGAGAAAGTAGCTTATGTAACAATAAGTCTTGTAGAACATTTCTGCAAACAACAATGTACTAGTAGATGCTGTAGGATTCTTTAAGTCATGTTGACTACAAGATTGATATACATAATATGTTGGCTAATTGTAAATAAGTCATGTTGACTACAAGATTGAAAGTAGCTTATGTAACAATAAGTCTTGTAGAACATTTCTGCAAACAACAATATACTAGTAGATGCTGTAGGATTCTTTAAGTCATCTTGACTACAAGATTGATATACATAATATGTTGGATAATTGTAAATATAAGATGTCTTGTAATTCTTTATAAGTGAAATGGAGTCAAGTGACAGAAAGACTACCAATGAATGATCTACAAAGGCTCTCGACAGATAATCAACAAGGCTCCCGAAGGATGACCAACACAGTCCCGACGGATGATCATAATTTAAAAAAACAGTTGACAGTGACAACATAGTCATATGCATCGGGTGTTTGCAAATGAAATGTGGCAGCCTAATTGCAGGATTTAGAGAACAAAGAAGCATTACAATTTCCATGCAATTTATGAAGATATTCAAAGATGCTGGATAGAGTAATGTAGCAACATGAAGTTAGATTAGATTAAGTTTGTCTTATTATCTTGTCTTACTATCATGTAACTTGGTGATATATAAACCAAGTGTAGTAAGTAGAACAAAAAGCTAGTAAGCATTATTTTTGGAGAGTAGATAAAGTTGTATCTGTTAAAAATCTCTTTGTACTTCTGTAAGTTCTCTTGTAAGTAGCTGTGTGCTATTTAAGCATCACAGAGTTCTCAACTTTATATATATCTCTGGTGGATAAGTTCAAATCCACCAGAAAGTTTTAAAGCTTTGTGTTTTGATTTCTATTATTATCTCATTCCGCACTACTGCAAATCTAACACAGTTATATACTAGCCTTGGACAACATTGATATGATCAAGATAGCATCAACTAAGTTGGAGTCACATGACAAATTGAAAAAGCTTGATGTAGCAGCAGTTGAGCTAGAACTAGATGCAAAATGGAAGAAGATTGATGAAAATATCAAGAAGAAGTTTGGTCCAATTGGGAAGCAAGAAAAGGTCTTTTCTCACTTCTCTCAACTGAGACAAATTTCAGCTAATGAAATGAGCTTAGGGAACATGGAAAGGGGTCAACCCTCATCAATCAAATCTCTAAAGGCCAATGTGATTTTTAAGCAAGAAAGAAACTATCCAAAGAACTCAGACAAAAATCCATGGGCCCCTAAGACAGATGAAAAGAAGCTGCTTGGAAGATTAATTGCTTTCTTCAAAGATCCCAGATACTCAGTGCTAAAGAAAAAATTACTAAGATCTATAGGAATGGCAAACTAATCTGTGTGGTGGCTGGACATCCACAGTTTGTAGAGGTTAAGAAAGAAGAAAAGGTGAGGCTCAAACAACAAGAAAATCAAGTTGCTTTAGAAGCCAATAACCTAGCCAAGAAGCCTGCAACCACAGAAGTTGCATTGCCTTCTGTGACAATTGAGAATCTGAATGAAGGAAAACAAGAAAAACCAAAGCAGACTAAAAAAATAAGGTACAAACTCCCAGCAAAGAGGAAGCTAGATTTTAATGAAGATAAGGAAGACTACATGCCAACCCAATCTACAACTTCAAGTGAAACAGCCATACCTACAGTGAAAGAGGCTGAATTTAAGGTGGATCCCAACATAACCTTTCATGGTGAACCTGTAAATCCTAAGGATGAACCTATAGATTGGGACAACCTGCCTCTTTCTGATCTAAACATTCCAATCTATGCCCATCCAAGAAAGACAAAGAAAAGAGCAGTGAAAATGGTCAAGCCTGTCAGACTTCAGTCTAAAGCATCAACCAAACCCAAGCCAACTGTCAACGAGGGAGATCAACTCTTCATTTGTGACATTAAAAAATTCTCAAGCATAAATCTTTGTCTGGAAGAAATAGATAAAGTTAGAGCTATTGATGCTTACAGACATCTTCCAGAAATATTAGTCTTCAGTTACAAGGGTGGAAGAGAGATGACATGTTTCCCGTAAGGGTTGGCTCAGCTAGTTAAAGAGGGGATAACTATCCTCTTGGTCATAGGTTCGAATCCCATGGGAGGAGAATTTATGGTTATGCCTCCTGAGCCAGAGCTTGTCACTTAAATGCGGTTTACCTTTGTTCATGTGGTTTGTAGGCTATTGCGTGAGCCCGTAGGGTTTACCCAGTGCGCACTCGTAGGGTAGCAGTTGCGGGTTATCTACGATAAAAAAGAAAGAAAGAGAGATGACATGGCCCCTTCACAGAATTCTCAATGAAGGCTATTCTACTTTGGTGACTGTCTTCTCCTCAATCAAGAAGAACTTCAGATTCAATATAGTTGCCAAGAAAATTGTACTAAACAAGATGAGGAGATAAGGAATAGCTAGAGAGGAATAAATGCACTCCCAAGAGTATTGACAATTCCCTTTACTGGAGATAGGGTGCATTTGAGACCATACTGGACAATGGAGTTCAAAGATGAAAAATGTATCAGAAGATTCTTCAGATTGGAAGATCAGCTAAAGATTTCAAGTAATGAAACTCTCATGGAGATGTAAAAGAAGCTGGATCAGACAATTGGAGATGAACTTGAGTTCTACAAGCAACTCCAATATCAAATTGAGGAAAATAATGTAAAGCTGGGAAAGAAGTCAAAACAATCAAGGAAGTAATCTAAATTTACTCAGTCTAGAGGAGCACCTTGAAAATGATTTGCAAGATTCTCTACAAAGTTTCCTCTGTAAGAATTTTCAATAAATTGCAGCACTTGTAAATTTTATATACTTTATTTCATTCTGTATTCATAGAGTGTTTATCATCAAGTTTCTCTTAATTTATCACTACAATTCCAGTAGACATAAATTGGGGGAGATTGTTAGGAATATGTTGTGTACTTGATGATAACTTGAACAAAACACTTAGTAGATTTTATTTAAGTGATTTTGTAGCTTTCAAATGATCATTCGTTTAAAGAGTAGCTTATGTAATAATAAGTTTAGTAGCACATTACTGCATATAATAAAGCTTTAGTGAACTAGATGTTGCAGAATGTTTAAGTCACGTTGACTACTAGTTTGATATGCAAGATAGGTTGGTTAATTGTAAATATTAGATGCCTTGTAATCTTGTATAAATGAAATGGAGTCAATTGCCAAGAAAATAGTCTCAACAGATGATTCACAAAGTTTCAATGGATGCTCAACTAAAGCTTCAACGGATGATTTTTATAGTCTCAACGGATGATCAACCAAAGTTTCAACGGATGATCAGCCACAGTTTCAACGGATGATTCAATGAAGCTTCAACGAATGTTCAAATTCAAAAGAGCAGTTGATAGTGACTTGACAGTCACATGCATTGATTGTATGCAAATAGAATGTGGCAGCCTATTTGCAGGGTTTAGAGAACAAAGAAGCATTTCCATTTCTATGGTAAACTGAAGATATTCAAAGATGCTGGATAGAGAAATGAAGGAGCATGAAATTAGACTAGAAACATTTTGTCTTATTTGTTTATCTTTTTATCATGTAACTTGTTAATATATAAACCAAGAGTAGAAAGTAGAACTATGAATTCGATCTAAGTTAGAAAGCAAAAACTAGAGAAATAGATAAGGTAAAATTTGTAAAGAATTTCTCTGTTCTTGTAGTTCAACAAGTAAGCAGCTGTGTACAACATTGTAACACAGAGTTCAATACTTAATATATATCTCTGGTGGAAAAGTTTAATCCACCAGAAAGTTTTTAAATACTTGTATTTGATTACTTTGTGTTTTGATTTCTATACTACTTTCATTCCGCACTAATGCTAAATCAAACACAGTTATATATATTTATAGTAGAACTGTTTTTAAAATTAAAAGAAGCCATAATTACAATCAACCCCCCTTCTGTTGTAACGCCCCCAAATCTGGGGTCATACCCCTCAAAATCAATCCCAAACAACACAATCCAACTGTACTCTAATAAAAATCAATAAATTTAAAACACACAATAATTTATATTTGCACGTATAAACACGCAAGAAATGAAAAACACGGCCAAAAGCGACTTCCACAACAACTTCTAAAATTTATGAAATAAATATATAAACACTAACATGCTATAATATACACAAGTACGAAGGCGGAATTTTGAAATCGTTACCCAAAATAAATTCTGATCACCACAAAGACAATATCTGATGTCCGGAAAAATCTCCAGAAAAATCCGAAATTCATAGCCATAGACATATACACGCTGAAATGTCATGTTGAGTAATCAACGCCGTCAAACTCCTTTTCTATGCCCCGAAAATAAATTAAAACGGAAAATACACTCCGCAAATTTTCTTCTCAAAACCTTGAAATATATATTCCTTTGCGTAGGTATCGAAGTGCTGATCGTTTATATATATAACAATTGAAATTTGGACGAACGGTTTGTAAGATATGAATTTTTGAAAATTAAAAATATATAAATATACGATAGACAGGAGAGACAGAGAGAAGAGGGAGAAGAGAACAGGAGGGGGGCGAAAACAAAATGGGAAGGGGGTGGAGTCAAGGAGTGGGGGTACATGGTTAGATCAGTTACACGTTCTTTTTATAACTAAAATCAATACCACATAATTAATATTAGCCCAAAATTAATAATTAGCGGGAAATAATATTTAATCAAATAAATAATAAATTTATACCAAAATTTCCTCAAAATATGAATATTTCAAAAATATGAAAATATAATATATTTGAAAGTCCCACGATTTTATAAAAATGAAAATATAATTTTTGTGGGGATTGACGTCCCGATAGGGGTCCGGTCCGATAATTTTTATTAAACCGAAATATTTTCTAAAATTCTCGGAATATTTGAAAACTAATAAAATAAAATTTTCATAGTTTTTAAAATATTTATAAATCGCGCGTCATATCCGCATTTTACGATTTAACGAACAAACGTACGGGTAAATATAACCCGAAAAATTTCCGAAATAATTTTAAAATTCTCGAAATATTCAAATACTAATAAAATATAAGTTTCATGATTTTTGGAACATTCCGGAATTTAATACTGAATTTACACTTATATATCGGATTCAAAAATAGATTATTTAGCCGCTAGGTAACTATAAAAATGATACAATTTAATACCAGATTTGGATAATTATCAAAACCGAACTTCTTATAAAACACCCTATGAGAGAATAATGTAAAAATATCTCGTCTCTCGAGAATACGGGTTTTATTGATCTACCGAAATGATTATCGTATCGAAAATTTTGCGCCGGGACGCGCACGGATCAAACCGTAATCCGGATCGAAAAAGTTAAGACACGAAAAATGTCTGGAATTATCAGATTAGGTTAAGAAGGAGTTTTCCGAAGAGTTTCAGGTTGTAAAAACGCAAAAACGGTTGAGGTTGGACGATTCCCGGCTTTATAAAATAGTTTTATAATTACTCAAAATATAATTATTAAATCTATAAATCCTTATAAAACCATATAACAATCCAAAAATTACCAGAAAAATACCAGAATTATCTATACTTTATTCTGGACATATTAAAAATCAAAATACATACACTTTATCACAAATACACACCAAAATATAAATATCAATCATCAGATAATTCACCAAAATTCCCATAATAATCACATAATAATTATTTATTGATAAAAGTAATTGCACAAAATTTCCCGGATATTTCAAAACAATTTCAATTTAACGATATCAATAAGATCAGCTTTCAAATAATTTTTAAAAATAATACATTTAAAGAAATATTTTCAGAAATTAACAAGGATCGATACAACACTTAACAATTAGCACATTATCATTTAAAAACACGAACTCGTCAAACAGTAATAAAATATCCACCATTTTATTCCTTCTAAATCATAAAAGCATATATATATATTTGTTTGGAATATGTTGTGAACTTGATGATTTCATTAAAAAACACCTTAGTAGATTCAACTTAGTGAATTATGTAGCACTCGACGGATAAGGAATATAATCCCGACGGATGACTCAATATAGTCCCGGCGGATGATGATTTGATATCCATCGAGTGAGTAGCTTATGCAACAATAAGTCATGTAGCACATTTCTGCAAACACCTTTGTATAGATTCTATAGTAGCTTATGAATTATGTAGACTGCTAGTGGATGTGCAGAATAGGTTGATTAAATGTAAATAGATGATGTCTTGTAATTCTGCACAAATGAAATGGAGTCAAGTGATAAATGGCTTCCCGACGGATGATTAACAAAGCTACCCGACGAATGATCAATAAGGCTACTCGACAGATAACAAGCATGTACCCGACGGATGATCAATTCAAACATCTGTTGACAGTGACAACACAGTCACATGCGTCGAGTGTTTGCAAAAGGAATGTGGCAGCCAATTCAACTGGGTTTTTGAGAACAAAGAAGCATTGCCATTTCCATGCTATTATGAAGATATTCAAAGATGCTGGAATAGAGCAATGAAGCAGCATAGTATTAGACTTGATAGTTTTTGTTTTATTATCTTGTCTTATTATTGTGTAATCTTGGTGATATATAAACCAAGAGTATCAAGTAGAACAACAACAAGACTAAGCAATACATTTCTCAGAGAAATATTTGTAAGCTGTATCCTTTAGCATTTCTCTGTAAGTTTTGTTGTTCTTATTTGTAAGCAGCTGTGAGCTATTCAAGCTTCACAGGGTTCTCTCGATATATATATATATATATATATATATATATATATATATATGGTGGATACATTCAAATCCACCATAAAGTTTTAAAGACTTGTGTTTTTATTACTTTGTGTTTTGATTCATTTTAAATTATCATTCCGCACTTTGCAAATCAAAACACTCATATATATATATTTTGAGTTAGAACATTTTATAATTTAGAAAAAGTTACAAGAATTCCATTCAACCCCCCTTCTGTAATTCTTGTTACATTGTTAGGGACTAACAATTGGTATCAGAGCAAGCTCTTGAAGCACAAAGAGTTTAAAGATCACAACAAACAGCAAGATGAACAAGAAGGATGTTGGAGTCAAGATTCCTTTTCTTGACAAAGATAATTACCATCACTGGAAGGTAAAGATGCATCTCCATTTACTTTCTCAAGATGAGGCCAATGTGGATTGCATAGAGAGAGGTCCGCATGTACCAATGAGAGTTGCAACTGAAAATGAGCCATCAGTTCCCAAGACAAGGCATGAATGATCAGATCCTGACATTGAACAAGTTAGGAAAGACAAGAAGGCCATAAATATCCTGTTCAATGGAGTTGATGGTGACATGTTTGACAATATCATCAATTGCCAAACTGCCAAGGAAGTTTGGGATACAATTCAGATTATCTGTGATGGCACTAAACAAGTTAGGGAAAATAAGATGCAGCTACTAATTCAGCAATATGAGCACTTTCATTGTGAAGTTAATGAGTCTCTCACTGACATTTTTAGTAGATTTCAAAAACTACTAAATGCTCTGAAGTTGCATGGAAGAGTCTATCAGACAAAAGACTCCAATCTTAAGTTCCTTAGATCTCTTCCAAAGGAATGGAAACCAATGACAGTCTCATTGAAAAACTCTCAAGATTATAAGGAGTTTACTTTGGAGAGACTGTATGGCATCCTGAAAACTTATGAGCTTGAAATAGAGCAAGATGAGAGGATAGAGAAAGGAAAGAAGAAATGAGGGTCCATTACACTGGTTGCTGAGTTAGAGAAAGAGAAGGAGATGAAGATAGAAGCTGTTGAGTCTACTTCAAAGGTCTGTGAAAACAAGGGAAAGGGGCTGGTAGCAGAAAATGAAGATTCTTTGAGCCAAGATGATATGGATGACATTGATGAACATCTATTGCATTTCTTTCCAGAAGATTTTCCAAGCTCAAGTTCAAGAAGAACTTTGGAGCAGCTAAGCCAAATAGAAACATGGTGGATAAATCAAAATTCAAATATTTCAAATATGGCTTGGAAGGGCACTTTGCCAGTGAGTGTAGAAAGTCAGATTCCAGCAAGAAGAAGTTTGAGCCTGTGGATTATAAACAGAAATATTTTGAGCTGCTCAAACAAAAGGAAAGGGCTTTCATTACATAAGAAAATGACTGGGCAGCAGATGGTCTGGATGAGGATGAGGATGTTAGCTATGTCAATCTAGCCCTAATGGCCAAGTCTGATGAAACATAGACAAGTTCTTCAAGTAATCAGGTAATCACCACTAAACTTGCACATTTATCTAAAGCTGAGTGTAATGATACAATAAATGACATGTCTACAGAATTATATCATTTGCGTGTTACACTTAAGTTCCTCACTAAGGAAAATGCTAAAATCAAAGAAAATAATTTGTTTTTAAGTGAGAGAAATAATGTGCTAGTGTCTTAGTTTATTGAATTTGAAAAATTGAGAATTGAGTGTAAGATTGCTAAGGATGAATTAACTGAGTCTTCGAAGAAAGAAGAGATTTTGAAGAAGCAGCTTGAACAAGAACATGAGGTGATTAAGGCAAGGAAAATATCTAGAGATGTTCATGCTAACAGATGTAAACTCGACGGATGATGATAATCATCCGTCGGATAACCAAAAGGATTATCCGCCGAGTGACATAAATCCTCATCCGTCGGCTGTAAGCAAACCTGTGAGTAAAGCCAAAATTGCCAAGTTAAATGAAAAATATGGATCAGTTTCTAAAAACTTCATTTCAGGAGAATCTAGTCAAGTGAAGAAGGATAAGAAAGTGAATGTTGGTCATCTGTCTATCAAGCAATTGAATGACAGACTAAAAAAGATTGAGGTTAAAACCGAGGCTAAAAGGAAAAACAATAGAAATGGGAAAGTAGGGATTAACAAACATAGCAATTACACACCTGATAAATATGCTCCTAAAAAAATATGTGTTAAGTGTGGTAGTGCTAATCATTTGTCTGTTAATTGCAAACTTGCCATGCCTATTCCTATATTTGTACCCTCCCCTTTTCTCAACATGAATGCCATACCTTCTATGCCTATGAATGCTATGTCTAGACAGAATATGAATGCACAATTTGCTAATATGCCATTTGCACCTAACCCCTATTATGCTGCATTTAGTATGCCTCAAATGCCATTTAGCATGCCCTACTGGAATAACATGTTTGCTAATAGCATGCCATTTCCTGTTAATCAAAATATGCATGATAATTCTGTTTTAATGAATGGTTTCAAAGGTCCAACTCAGATGACTATGGATGAATCTGATATCCCCAATTCAAATGAGGTCAAACCTAAGAAACAGAAGAACAAAGCTAACAAGGCAGGACCCAAGGAAACTTGGGTACCAAAATCAACTTGATTTGATTGTTCGAGACACATGACTGGTGATTCTACCCTGCTCACAGAGTTCAAGGAGAGAGCTAGCCCAAGTATTACTTTTGAAGATGACAGCAAGGGTTATACTGTGGGATATGGTCTGATTTTAAAAGATACTGTCATCATTGAGGAGGTTGCCTTAGTGGATGGTCTCAAGCACAATTTGTTGAGTATCAGCCAGCTTTGTGATAAAGACAATTCAGTAACCTTTAACTCAGAAGCTGTGTTGTGACTAACAAGAGGAGCAACAAAGTGGTTATGATTAGAGTGAGAAAAGGAAATGTGTACCTAGCTGACTTCAACTCATCAAATGTAGAATCTGTTACTTGCCTTCTCAGTAAAGCAAGTCAAGACGAAAGTTGGCTATGGCACAAGAAGCTATCCCATCTAAACTTCAAGACCATGAATGAGCTGATAAAGAAAGAACTAGTCAGAGGTATTCCTCAAGTGGAGTTTTCTAAGGATGGACTGTGTGATGCTTGCCAAAAGGGCAAACAAATCAAAGCATCATTCAGAAAGAAGCTTGATTCAATAATTGAAGAACCTTTGCAACTTCTACACATGGATTTGTTTGGACCAGGTCAATGTGTTGTCCATCGCAAGGAAAAGATTTTGCCTAGTGATTGTAGATGATTTCTCAAAGTTCTCTTGGACATATTTCCTTAAATCTAAAGATGAGGCTAGTGAAATCATTATCAATCACATAAGGCAAGTCAACAATCATCCTTAGAAGAATCAGGAGTGACAATGGAACTGAGTTCAAGAATTCTGTCATGAGAGCATTTTGTGAAGAGAATGGGATTTTGCATGAGTTTTTAGCAGCAAGAACTCCACAACAAAATGGAGTAGTAGAAAGAAAGAGCATATCACTTATTAAAGCTGCAAGAACAATGCTTGAAGAATCAAAGTTACCAACATATTTCTGGGCTGAAGCAGTAAATACTGCCTGCTACACTCAGAATATTTCTCTAGTTAATCAAGCAAATTGCATGACTCCCTACCAATTGTTCAAGAACAATAAGCCAACTCTAAATTTTCTTCATAACTTTGGTTGCAAATGCTATATCTTGAGAAATTAAACTGATCAGAATGGGAAGTTTTATGCTAAAGCAGATGAAGGAATTTTTTGTTGGATATGCTGTTGGTAAAACATATAGAGTCTACAATATGAGAACCAACAATGTTGTGGAATCAATTCATGTTGTGTTTGATGATAAAAAGATTAAAGGACTACAAGATGGAGATTACCATGTGAGCCTCAAATTTGACAATGTGGAGATGGTTAGTGATGACAGTTATGATGAAAGTGATCAAGAAACTACAACTAAGGATATTGCAGAAAAATCTACAACTAATGAAGCTAATAACTCATCATCCATCGAGTTACAAAATGCTTCATCCGTCGATAGACAATCTGCATCATCCATCGGGAGACAATCAACTTCATCCGTCGGTACTCAAAATTCACCATCCTTCGGGTTATCAAAAGAAGCTGAAAGTCAGATTAGATCACTTACAGAAAATTCCCTTTTCTCAAATCAAAGATCCATAAACTCAGGGGAAGTTTCTAATAATCAAAACTCAATCACACATCAAGACAAAAATGAGGCCTCTTCATCTAGAGCTAATCTACCTCAACAAAGGAAATGGACAAAGGATCACCCCTTTGAGCTCATCATTGGTGATGTTTCTTCTAGAGTTCAAACAAGGAGAGCAACTCAAGAAGAATGTCTATATATCAGCTTCCTATCTAAGGAAGAACCAAAGAATGTAGAAGAAGCTTTGTTAGATCCTGATTGGATTTTATCTATGCAGGAGGAGCTAAACCAATTTGAAAGGAACAATGTTTGGAAGCTGGTACCCAAGCCTAAAGGGAAGAATCCTATAGACACCAAATGGGTATTTAGAAACAAGATGGATGAAAATGGCATAGTAGTCAGGAACAAAGCTAAATTGGTTGCTAAGGGCTATTGTCAACAAGAAGGAATAGACTTTGATTAAACCTTTGCTCCTGTTGCAAGACTTGAAGCCATCAAAATCTTCTTAGCCTATGCATCCCATGCCAATTTCAAGGTCTATCAAATGGATGTCAAGAGTGCCTTTATAAATGGAGATTTGGAGGAGGAAGTCTATGTCAGTCATCCTCCTGGTTTTGAAGATCAAAATCTACCTAATCATGTATACTATCTTTTGAAAGCAATCTATGGATTGAAGCAAGCACCTAGAGCCTGGTATGATACCTTGTCAAAGTTTCTTTTAGAGAATCACTTCAATAGAGATGAAAAACTTTGCAAAAAGTTTGCCAAATTGATGCAAAGTAAGTATGAAATGAGCATGATGGGAGAACTGACTTACTTTCTTGGTTTACAAGTTAAGCAAATTACTGATGGAATATTCATTAGTCAAACTAAATATATTCATGATCTTTTAAAGAAGTTTGATCTAGTGGATTGCACATATACAAAAACTCCCATGGCCACTGCAACTAAGCTTGAATTAAACACTACTGAAAAGTCTGTGGATATTTCAAGTTATAGGGGCATGGTTGGCTCACTTCTGTACTTAACAGCTAGTAGGCTAGATATAATGTTTGCTACATGTCTTTGTGCTAGATTTTAGGCTGATCCTAGAGAATCTCACTTAGTAGCTATCAAGAGAATTTTCAGATATCTCAAGGGAACACCAAAACTTGGCATTTGGTACCCTAGAGATTCTAGTTTTGATCTAACTGGTTATTCAGATGTAGATTATGCAGGTTGTAGAATTGATATAAAAAGTAAAACAGGAACCTGTCAATTTCTAGGAAACAAGCTTGTGTCCTGGTTCAGTAAAAGGCAAAATTAAGTTTCTACTTCTACAGCTGAAGCTGAATATATTGCTGCTGGAAGTTGCTGTGCACAAATTTTATGGATGAGAAACCAATTTCTAGACTATGGTCTGCAAGTGGAAAGGATTCCTATTTTATGTGATAACACAAGTGCAATTGCCATCACTGAAAATCCAGTACAACATTCAAGAACAAAGCACATAGACATCAAGTACCACTTCATAAGGGAACATGTAATGAATGGTAGTGTGGAACTACATTTTGTTCCAAGTGAAAAGCAGCTTGTAGATATAATTACCAAGCCACTGGATGAATCTACCTTTTCAAGGTTGGTAAGTGAGTTAGGTATACTTAATTACTCTTGAATCTTTTCAGATAATTTGCAAGTTGTGATGCAGCCAGAAATTTAATTAATTTTTCAGTCTTGGATGAAATTTTGGCTAAGTCAAAATTTACATCTCGACGGATGATCATTATGCATCGAGTTTGATCATCCATCGGGATACAATTTATTAATAAAATCAATTATTTTTATGGAATATTTTATGTCTCGACGGATAACTGATTTATCCTCATCCGTCGAATTATCTTATTCTTAGCCGTTAATTCTCTAAACATTATCCATCGAGTATACTTACAGTTTATAAGCATAACACGACGGATAATTGATGGAATTTTTACAGTGTATTTTTAAACAGCTATTTTGGACAATTCTTATTGGTGACTTTATTTTACTTTATTATTTTTGCCAGTTATTTTTGAGATAGTATAAAAGCATAATTCATTTTCATTGCTTTTCTTTTATCATTCTCAAATCATCTGCTCTAACTTATCTTATTCTCAAAAGAAATTATCATCTCTCTCTCTGCAATTTTCACTCTCTAACAATGGCACTGGTCGTCAAGATCATGTCTCAAACTGGATTTATCTATGAGAAGAACAACTTCACGGCTCTAGTGAACAAGGGGATTCAGCAGTCTGGCGACTACCACAAAATGATGGATTTTGTGAAAAACTGCAAACTCAACTATGCCATACTGGAATCACCCACCATTTACTGTGAGGTTGTTGAAGAAATGTGGATGATTGCAACATACAACTCAACTGATAAGACTATCACTTTCACTATTAAAGGTAAGGAATTCTGTGTTAATAGTGATATTGTTAAAGCATGCTTCAAGTTTCCTGATAATACTGTCACTACTCCACACACATACACTGATATTGTTAATATGCTTAATTTCATGGGCTATGCACTTCTAAATTAAGTGAAATTAGGAGATTGGGTCTTAGGAAGGAACGGAGTTATCTGTGTGATGTAGTCACTAAAGTATTTTCTGGTAAAATTAGCAATTTTGATTCAGTTAATATCTATATGCTTAACATGCTTTACATGCTAGTAACTGATAAATTTTTCAACTTTAGTGATCTAGTCATATTTGAGTTGGGATTTAAGTTAGGGGAACTAAATAAGAGGGGCAAGAATGTTTATTATGCTAGATTTTTAATGATGCTTGCTAACCACCTCTCTGAGGATATTGTACTTGAGAACCCAACCAATAAGTTAGATTGTTGGGTTCAAGAAAGGAGAATTATTACAGATTTGAACAGGGAAAACCATCACAAAGAGGTGCCACTCTTCTACTTCCCAGTAGTGGAAGCACCTCAGGTAAGTGAGGTAATTTCCACTGTCTCTACTCATCCAACCTCACAAACTTCTTTACATTCCAGTGTAGCTATGGAAACTGTGTCAATGACCCAACAGTTGCCTACCCAAGCTACCAAATCCAAAATTTCAAAAACAAAGACAAAGAAAGCCCCCCTCTGGTGTCTCTTAAAAGATGCCAGTTGTAAAATCCACCAAACCTAAAGAGGGGAGTGTGAAGGTGGGTAAGAAAGGTGAGGGACAGGGTAACATCAAAGAAACCCTAAAGATAAGGTTATAGAGGTGAGTGTTTCCCGGCCTAGCCACACTGCAATTTCCCAACAAACTGCAGTGCTTAATAAGGATATAAGCTCATTACTGGTTTCATCCTCCCAAAAGGATGTTACCATTGAAACAAGCTCTCAGCCAAGAGCACAGGCCAAAAGGGTAAGGGACACAAGCTCACCCCAAATTTACACTAGAAAGAAGAAATCAAAGAAACTTGGGGATGCACAGGGTTCACACACTGTGCAAACTGGTGCTAAAGACATAGCCACTGCACCTTCTTAAAGTCAGGTTAATGTGGCTCCAATAAATGTGGAGTCACAACCAAAATCTCTAATAATAGAAGCACATGAAACACCAAATTCTCCCACACATTCTTTGGATGTTGACATGATAAACACATCACTTCCAAATTCTCCATCTTTAAGATGGAGAAACCAAAAATCCAAGCAAGTAAGCATCATCTTCTAGATGATTTGTTGGCTCACTTGCCATTTCTTTCTGAGACTGTTGAGACATCTGTACCAAAATTTTCATCAATCTGCACAGAGTCCACAATAGTCTCCACTCCAAACTCATTTATTTCTACTCTCTCGATGGATATTGTTCATCCGTCGAGTAGTGATTGTATCCTGACGGATGTGCCTAGCACCAATCATCAGTCGGTTAGCCAAATTACTACCCTGATGGATATCTCTTATCCGTCGACTGTCTCTGCACAGCTTCAAATCTCTTCAATTCTTACAAGTGCAGAAGACTTAGTAGTAGTACAATCACTCCTAGGACTGAGGGAAGGGAGTGAAATGTGTGAGAGTATGGGTTGCTCCCAGGAAAAAGAAGAGGAAAAGAGTGAACCTATGCAGTCCATTTCTTCAGGACTGGAAAAAGTGAGTGTGAGAAGTACCACCTTATATGGTGAAGGTGAGGGTGTGAGGGTAGGGAGCCAAGGTGAGACCTTGATGCAACAAAAGAGAGATCATGAGAGAAATACAGGTACAGGAGTGATAAGGATGGAAACCATTGTAAGTGAGTCAATGAATGTCAATGATGCAGAAAGGGAAAGGCTATTTCAGCAAGAATATCAAGCTGTTATAGATTCTATTTCCCTGGATGCTGAGGCATTTACCAAACTCTAGTTGTACAGGGCAATGAGGAGGCTGAAAAATTGGTGAACTTGGTGCATACTACACAATCTTTACAGAGAGCAAAGGATGCAATCACTGCTATGCCTTCCAACATTGACAGTGATTTTGAACTGGATGAAAACTCTTTTGGGGATGCTGGTGAGGATGATGAGGAAGATAGCATGAGCATAGGCGGAGATATAGATGTTCCTGCCTGGATGCTATCAAAAGAATGCTCCTACTCACATATCCAATCAATAATATTCAAGCTAATTCATGACACCCAAGTAGCCATTCAGGCATCTTCAAATGCCAGCACAAAGAAGCTACTCACAGCACATCTTGAAGCACTCCAGCTGCATAAAATTTAAATCCTCCAACACAGTCAGAGTGTGGATGCAATCAAGCAAGAAATTTCTGAAGTAAAGCAGGATGTCATAGAAAGGTTGGATGCTAGACTTCCTACAACCACCATGACTGAAATTGTTCAAAAGTTAAGGAAGGAGGCTGATCTCAATAGGAAAGTTGAGGCCATAGACTCAAGATTATCTACTGTAGAGAAGTCAATGGCCAAGATACTTAACAATCAAGAAACTCAGACTGCATTACTCCAACAGTTGGTGGCTGCTCAACTCCCTCCCACACAACTTGATGATAACAAAAAGGGGGAGAAAGGCTTAAGTGAGGGGGAGAAACAGCTCAACATTCAAGTTAGCAAAGTAATTGTGCCTACAATTGCTTTCACTAAGCCACCAACTAAAGACAATATTGAGCTGATTAATGAAGCAGCAGCCACACTGAGAGCAGCTGAGATGAAGCAGTTAAGCCCAATAAACTGGGAGAAGATTGATGAGGATATTCAAAAGAGGTTTGGGCTAGCAGAGAAGCCAGCAAAATCAACCATTCATCACTCTCAAGTCAGGAAAATCTCTGTGAATGAAATGAGCATGAATAATCTGGAAAGAGGTTAGCCATCCAACATCAAATCTCCAAAGGCTGAACTAATTTTAAAGCCAAAGGTGAACTATCCAAAATCTTCACTAAAGAACCCCTTGGACACAGTGTATGAGACACCAAAGCCTGATGAGAAGAAGCTGTTGATCAGGTCTATAACATTCTACAAGGATCCTGCAGATTCAGTTCTACAAAGGAGAATTGCCAAGATTTTCAGAAATGGTAAAGAAATCTGTGTGGTGGCTGGACACCCTCATTTTGCTGAAGCAAAGAGGGAAGAAAAGGCAAGATTGAAGCAAGAAAAGAAGCAAGCTGCTGTAGATGCTAAAAAGCTCAAACAAAAGAAGGAGCAAGCTGCTATCTTGGCCAAGTTACAAGCTGTGAAACCCACACAATAAATTTTTGCACAACCATCTACAATTGTTGAATCTCAAGATCAAGTAATGCAAAATGAACCTCCACAGACAAAGAAGCCAAGGTACAAGCAAAAAATTAAGAGAAAATTAGATTTCAGTGATGAGGAGATGGAAGGATACTTTCCCAAAGACTCCACTTCTACAACAACTCAAACATCCATGCCCTCTATGGCACATGAAGAATTCAAGATAGATCCATCCAGGAATTTTCATGGTGAACCTATCATTCCAAAGGATGAGCCAATAGACTGGGATAGTCTACCAGTTCCTGAACTCAATCTACCTCATTTCATGAAGCCAAAGAAGACAAAGAAAAGAGCAGTCAAGACAGTGAAGCCCTCAACTCTCAGATCCAAGTTCCTAATCAAAGCTCAAACCAAAGTCAACAAGGGAGATATTATGTACATCTGTGACATCAAGGAATTCTCTGACCTAAACCTCTATCTAGATGAACTGAAAGAAGTTAGAGGGATTGATGGTTACAGGAATCTACCTGAAAGGTTAGTATTTAAGTACAAGGGAGAAAAAAGATACAATATTCACTTCACAGGATCCTTCAAGAAAGCCAATCTGTACTGATAAAGGTTTATTCATCCTTCAAGAAGAACTTTGGATTCAATGTGACAGCTAGAAGACTAGTTCTAAAGAAGATTGAAGAACTGAGGAGTATTAGAGCCAATGATGCACTACCAAAGACTCTAACTATTTCTTACACTGGAAGTAGAGTGCATCTAAGGCCTTTACTGGCTGATGGAATTCATGGATGATAAGGGAGTTAGAAGATTCTTCAGATTAGAGGACCAGTTGAGCATCTCTAGCAATGAGACTCTTCTGGAAATGTAAGGAATGCTAAATCTCTCATAATCTGATGAACTTGAATTCCACAGACAACTCCAAAATCAGATAGAAAAAAATAACAGAAAGCTTGGAAAGAGATCCAGATCATCAAGGAAATAGATTAATCTGCTCAGACTAGAGGAGCACCTTGAAAAAGACTGTAAGCAAATATTTTTACACTTTTCCTTGTAAATATATATATATATATATTTGTTGGGAATATGTTGTGAACTTGATGATTTCTGTAACACCCCCAAATCCGGGGTCGGGGATTCGGGTTGTCACGAGTTCCATTTCCCTTATCAATACTTAATCTTAACAGTTAACCAACTACTGCGTACTGTGACCCCACAATATACACACACACACCTTAAGTTATAGTCTCAGAGATGAATACCAAAAATAACACAAGTCATTTTATTCCACAATTATAAGTCATTACACCTCAAAAGGGTTTCTGAATAAATTTACATATTCTTTGCCATTATTACAATTCATAATATACATAAGTCTGGTACATCAATAGTTGAAAACCTAGCCTATTGGTAGTTCCTACCTCAGCTACGGCGGTATCAACGCCTACAGGAAACTGCAGAACATTTCCTATCCGCTCGCGAATTGGGAGCTTGATCCTGTTCATCTTGTCTATATGTTGTTGTGTGATGAAAGAAGAAAGCAAAGGTGAGCAACAAGCCCACCGAAATAATATATATAATAATTAACAATACATGAGCATTCTCACAGTACTCAAGAAAGTCTTGGTTAAGAAGAAATGAACCAAGTTGATATCTTAACGCGACCAAGTCGCAAAATATTCAGTATATACATACATATATACTTTTTACAATCTTTGAAATCCTCTGACATGTATAATATACATAGAGTTCCAGTTTATAACTGTATAAAAATATCGTTGCAAGATGATCTCATATATCTAACCTTTTCTCAATGTTTTTCTGAAAATCTTTGATATGCATAAGATAATCATTAACTAGATATAAGTTTAAAAGATGAAGTTACAAGATACTCCAATATACTTATATCTTTTCCGAATACTACTTGAACTACCACCGTTCAAGTTATAATTAGTTTCAAAAGTTCATCACACTGATGAGACTACAAGATAAGACTTGAATAGATTCAATCTTTGAAATATCATTATAAATAATGAAGTTACGAGATACTTCATTAAGTCCTGATATATATATACACACCTATATATATATATTTCATACACTCCTTGAAAACCTCTGTTATGAAAATTATAAACAGAGTTGTAATATCCAATGAATTTGGAAAGGAGAAAACCTTGGCATAAACCTGATATCTTGCTGATCAGGCAAAGATACCAATAAGTAACCTTTTCTACTAGTAGATGGACGAAGTCCCCACTGGTCATCACCCTGTCCGCTGAGCCCATGTTGCTTATGCCGACTCAAATAGATGAACTTACTTCCCAAACTATGGGCAAGTAATCAAGATGTTTTCTCAAAACAGCAACCTCGTTGCGAATGTAAAATACAACACTGAGCTGGATCCCTCAGGTTTTGAGCGAGTATTTAAATCTCCTTCGAAAGGAAGATCTTAAATATAAAAATGAGTTTTGGGATCCGCTCTTACTTTTAAAAATCATTTTGAAGACTCAAAACATTTTTAAGAATGTTTGGAGTACTGCTGATATATTAAAATAAATCAGTCCCAATATATTAGAAAATATCTGAATATTATTATTTAAATAATATTCCCAAAAAGGATAATCTCTATAAAAATAATCGAAGTAGAAGTGTTAAAACTCATACTTGAAATGGGTATTAAATAACCAAAGATATACTTATACGAAAGTACTATCTTTATTTGAATAATCAAAAATAAGTTTGATTTTCGAAACATTATTCTTTAATAAAATAAAGAATATTACTTAGTAAATAATCGGAGTCATAAGTCCTCAAATGAATATTCAAAGTAATATTTATTAATAAAATAAACGGAGTCATATGTCCTCGAATGAATATTCAAAGTAATATTCATTAATAAAATAAACGGAATCATATGTCCTCGAATGAATATTCAAACTAATATTCATTAAATAAAATAAAGTTATCGAATAAACCTTATTCGATTAATAGTTTTGAAAACTATATCAATATATATATATATAAATATATATATATATTATACTCGGGAACATCGACTCCCGGTTTAGAAAAATGTTCACCTTTGGGTCCCCTATACTAAGGGTATACGCAACTACTGCTTATCTCTAGCATAGGTATTATGCAACTATAAGCATTGAAATCAACAAATAGATAACCAGATTACGAAACAGACATGCATATATATACCATCTCAGCATGCTTCAATATATCACAAAATTTGCTAATTAACCAACATGCATCTATCACAAGATAATGCATATACATATATACATCACCACAACTGGATAACATGTAGAAAACTTGCCTGAGTGCTCCCGGATAGACTTAAGCTTAGAGTGGGTCCGATAACCTATGAACAACAACATAAGTTGGAATTAAACCCCGGTCGCTTAAGAAACTAGACTTTAACCAATTGAACCCTAATGTTCGCTTATGGTCACTCCTACGCTTAATGAATCACCTAAGTCGTTCGAGTATCCTCGGCTCTACCATTTTTAATAAATTAACCATTACGAGTTTTAAGACGATTCTTTCGCGAGTACCTTACCAACTGCCTAATCCACTTAACATAATTGTTTTATATCCCAATTAGTCATTTAAAGTCCTTAACCAAGGTTTCAAAGTAAGGCGAGGGGTAATGGTTCGTTCGCGAAACGCCATTACTTAAAACGGTCGTTTCTCCTAAACCGTACATCGGATTCAAATGAACCACATATCAAAACGAAGCTCGTAACATGAACTATTTAATCATTGCAATGGTCAAAACTTAAAAGTGAGTCCTCGGGTCCTTATGTTAAGAACAAAAACAGTCTAAAGTAAATCGGACATTACGACGGCTATGTTTACGCGATTACCAATTTTTATCCTACTCCAAATCAACCACAAACCAACCACAATTCAACCATACAACCAAACTCCATCCATACCTCACTACAACAGCCCCAACACCTCAAGTTTTTCCAATTTACACTACTTCCCAATCATGAACTAAAAGTTTACATAAGTTCTTTAACTAATCAACAAGATTTACAACTCCAAACACATCACAAAACCAATACATCTCTAAATACACCATAATCAAGCTTCTCAGAACCATTCCAAACACAAAAACTCTAAATATACAAAAGTAGGGCTAGGGTATGAGATTATACCTTCCTTGGTGAGTAAAAGTAACTAAGGAGCTTGGAATCACCCTTGAAAGTCCTTACCAAAGTTTAATCTAAACAAAAACTCAAGAACAAAATTTCAAGTTCTTGAAAAACACTATTCACCAAGAACTTTGATGAATTGATTAGCTATGTTAAACATGGAATCTTGAGCTTAAACTTATGGCTCATCTAAGTTATGAATTATGGAAGCTAAAGAAATAAACCTCTTGAATTATGAAGGTGTGTAGCTTGATTTTTTGAAATTTTTCCTTTGCTTTTCATGGAAAAGCCGAGAGCAATAAATGGGGGAAGAAGAGAAATGAGTTTGTTTTGGTTGCTTTTGATTTTGGTGTTTGTGAAATAAACACTTGGTGGAGATTGCTTTGATAAAGTGATGACATCACTTGGATGACCTCACCTCCAAGCCACATGTCTTTCCCTTAAGGTTTGATGATGTCACCTTCTCTTTTAACCACTTGTTTTAGCTTTTCTTGGAATCTTCCTTCCCATTCTACTTCTATGTGCTTGTCCCTTGGTCGTTTATTTGTTTTTCGGTTCGCTTAACTCTGTTCTCTTTCGTTGTTTGAGGGATCACATCCGGGATCTTATTACTTGGGTTCCCCTAAATCTTTCTCAATATCTTATAATCCTTTAATGACCCTCTCTTATAATCCTTGAATTTAAATCCCTTTAACCATGTTACCTTATACTCAATTCTTTTGGTATCTGGTGGATTTTTGGGAAAAATCAAAGTGTTCGGATTTGGATTCTGACGATCTTTACATACACTTATATACCACATAAAGTACTAATAATATCTCAGAAGATCAATAAAAGAACCCCTACATAGTGTGGTATGAAAAGTTTTCTTATTCAGCATAATCAGCAAAATCACTATTCTTAAAGGTTTCAAAAATTCCAAAAATTGGGGTTATTACAATTTCATTGACAAAACACCTTAGTAGATTCAACTTAGTGAATTATGTAGCACTCGACAGATAAGGAATATAGTCTCGACGGATGACTCAATATAGTCCCGACGGATGATGATTTGATATCTATCGAGTGAGTAACTTATGTAACAATAAGTCATGTAGCACATTTCTGCAAACACCTTTATATAGATTCTGTAGTAGCTTATGAATCATGTAGATTGCTATTAGATGTGCAGGATAGGTTGATTAAATGTAAAAAGATGATGTCTTGTAATTCTGCACAAATGAAATGGAGTCAAGTGATAAATGGCTACCCGACGGATGATTAACAAAGTTACCTGACGGATGATCAACAAGGCTACCCGACAGATAACAAGCATGTACCCGACGGATGATCAATTCAAACATCTGTTGACAGTGACAACACAGTCACATGCGTCGAGTGTTTGCAAAAGGAATGTGGCAGCCTATTCAACTGGGTTTTTGAGAAAAAAGAAGTATTGCCATTTTCATGCTATTATGAAGATATTCAAAGATGCTGGAATAGAGTAATGAAGCAGCATAGTATTAGACTTGATAGGTTTTATTTTATTATCTAGTCTTATTACTGTGTAATCTTGGTGATATATAAACCAAGAGTAGCAAGTAGAACAACAACAAGACTAAGCAATACATTTCTCAGAGAAACAATTGTAAGCTGTATCCTTTAGCATTTCTCTGAAAGTTTAGTTGTTCTTATTTGTAAGCAGCTGTGAGCTATTCAAGTTTCACAGGGTTCTCTTGATATATATATATATATATCTGGTGGATACATTCAAATCCACCAGAAAGTTTTAAAGACTTGTGTTTTTATTACTTTGTGTTTTGATTCATTTTAACTATCATTCCGCACTTTGCATATCAAAACACTCATATATATATTTTGAGTTAGAACATTTTATAATTTAGAAAAAGTTACAAGAATTCCATTCAACCCCCCTTTTGTAATTCTTGTTGAATTGTTAGGGACTAACAATTGGTATCAGAGCAAACTCTTGAAGCACAAAGAGTTTAAAGATCACAACAAGCAGCAAGATGAACAAGAAGGATGTTGGAGTCAAGATTCCTTTTCTGGACAAAGATAATTACCATCACTGGAAGGTAAAGATGCATCTCCATTTACTTTCTCAAGATGAGGCCTATGTGGATTGCATAGAGAGAGGTCTTCATGTACCAATGAGAGCTGCAACTGGAAATGAGCCATCAGTTCCCAAGCCAAGGCATGAATGGTCAGATCCTGACATTGAACAAGTCAGGAAAGACAAGAAGTCCATGAATATCCTGTTCAATGGAGTTAATGGTGACATGTTTGACAATATCATCAATTGCAAAACTGCCAAGGAAGTTTGTGATACAATTCCGATTATTTGTGATGGCAGTGAACAAGTTAGGGAAAATAAGATGCAGCTACTAATTCAGCAATATGAGCACTTTTATTGTGAAGATAGTGAGTCTCTCACTGACATTTTTAGTAGATTTCAAAAACTACTAAATGCTCTGAAGTTGCATGGAAGAGTCTATCAGACAAAAGACTCCAATATTAAGTTCCTTAGATCTCTTCCAAAGGAATGGAAACCAATGACAGTCTCATTGAGAAACTCTTAAGATTATAAGGAGTTTACTTTGGAGAGACTGTATGGCATCCTAAAAACTTATGAGCTTGAAATAGAGCAAGATGAAAGGATAGAGAAAGGAAAGAAGAAAGGAGGGTCCATTGCACTAGTTGCTGAGTTAGAGTAAGAGAAGGAGATGAAGATAGAAGCTGTTGAGTCTACTTCAAAGGTCTGTGAAAACAAGGGCAAGGGGCTGGTAGCAGAAAACGAAGATTCTTTGAGCCAAGATGATATGGATGACATTGATGAACATCTAGCATTTCTTTCCAGAAGATTTTCCAAGCTCAAGTTCAAGAAGAACTTTGGAGCAGCTAAGCCAAATAGAAATATGGTGGATAAATCAAAATTCAAATGTTTCAAATGTGGCTTGGCAGGGCACTTTGCCAGTGAGTGTAGAAAGTCAGATTCCAGCAAGAAGAAGTTTGAGCCTGTGGATTATAAACAAAAATATTTTGAGCTGCTCAAACAAAAGGAAAGGGCTTTCATTACACAAGAAAATGACTGGGCAGCAGATGGTGTGGATAAGGATAAGGATGTCAGCTTTGTCAATCTAGCCCTAATGGCCAAGTCTGATGAAACAGAGACAAGTTCTTCAAGTAATCAGGTAATCACCACTAACCTTGCATATTTATCTAAAGCTGAGTGTAATGATGCAATAAATGACATGTCTACAGAATTATATCATTTGCGTGTTACACTTAAGTCCTTCACTAAGGAAAATGCTAAAATCAAAGAAAACAATTTGTTTTTAAGTGAGAGAAATAATGTGCTAGAGTCTCAGTTTATTGAATTTGAAAAATTGAGAATTGAGTGTAAGATTGCTAAGGATAAATTATCCGAGTCTTTGAAGAAAGAAGAGATTTTGAAGAAGCAGCTTGAACGAGAACATGAGGTGATTAAGGTATGGAGAACATCTAGAGATGTTCATGCTCAAATCACCAAAGTTCAAGGTATTGAGTCCTTTTGTGATGCAGCCTGGAAGAAGAATAAGGAGAAGCTGGAATCCAATTTGGTTGAAGGATTTCTAACAGATGTAGACTCGATGGATGATGAGAATCATCCGTCGGGTAACCAAAAGGATTATCCGTCGAGTGACATAAATCCTCATTCGTCAGCTGTAAGCAAACCTGTGAGTAAAGCCAAAATTGCCAAGTTAAATGAAAATTATGGATCAGTTTCCAAAAATTTTATTTCAGGAGAATCTAGTCAAGTGAAGAAGGAGAAGAAAGTGAATGTTGGTCATTTTTCTATCAAGCAATTAAATGACAGACTAGAAAAGATTGAGGTAAAAACAGAGGCTAAAAGGAAAAACAATAAAAATGGAAAAGTAGGGATTAACAAACATAGCAACTACACACCTGATAAATATGCTCCTACAAAAATATGTGTTAAGTGTGGTAGTGCTAATCATTTTTCTGTTAATTAAAAAATTGTCATGCCTACTCCTATGTCTGTACCCTCTCTTTTTCCCAACATGAATGTCATGCCTTCTATGCCTATGAATGCTATGTCTACACAGAATATGAATGCACAATTTGCTAATATGCCATTTGCACCCAATCCCTATTATGCTGTATTTAGTATGCCTCAAATGCCATTTAGCATGCCCTACTGGAATAACATGTTTGCTAATAGCATGTCATTTCCTGTTAATTAAAATGTGCATGATAATTTTGTTTTAATGAATGGTTTCAAAGGTCCAACTCAGATGACTAAGGATGAATCTGATATCCCCAAGTCAAACCTAAGAAACAGAAGAAGAAAGCTAACAAGGAAGGTCCCAAGGAAACTTGGGTAGCAAAATCAACTTGATTTGATTTTAATGTGTGCAGGGAAATAGAAAGAATCTGTGGTACTTGGATAGTGGTTGTTCGAGACACATGACTGGTGATTCTACACTCCTCACAAAGTTCAAGGAGAGAGCTGGCCCAAGTATTACTTTTGGAGATGACAACAAGGGTTATACTGTGGGATATGGCTTGATTTCAAAAGACAATGTCATCATTGAGGAGGTTGCCTTAGTGGATGGTCTCAAGCACAATTTGTTGAGTATCAGCCAGCTTTATGATAAAGGCAATTCAGTAACCTTCAACTCAGAAGCCTGTGTTGTGACTAACAAGAGGAGTAACAAAGTGGTTCTCACTGGAGTGAGAAAAGGAAATGTGTACCTAGCTGACTTCAACTCATCAAATACAGAATCTGTTACTTGCCTTCTCAGTAAAGCAAGTCAAGATGAAAGTTTGCTATGGCACAAGAAGCTATCCCATTTAAACATCAAGACCATGAATGAGCTGGTAAAGAAAGAACTAGTTAGAGGTATTCCTCAAGTGGAGTTTTCTAAGGATGGACTGTGTGATGCTTGCCAAAAGGGCAAACAAATCAAAGCATTATTCAGAAAGAAGCTTGATTCAATAATTGAATAACCTTTGTAACTTCTACACATGGATTTGTTTGAACCAGTCAATGTGTTGTCCATCTCAAGGAAAAGATTTTTCCTAGTGATTGTAGATGATTTATCAAAGTTTTCTTGGACATATTTCCTTAAGTCTAAAGATGAGGCTAGTGAAATCTTTATCAATCACATAAGGCAAGTCAACAATCATCTTGATTTCAAAGTTAGAAAAATCAGGAGTGACAATGGAACTGAATTCAAGAATTCTGTCATGAGAGCATTTTGTGAAGAGAATGGGATTTTGCATGAGTTTTCAACAGCAAGAACTCCACAACAAAATGGAGTATTAGAAAGAAAGAACAGATCACTTCGTTATACGCCACTGAAATTTTAATTGCATTGTAGTCCACTTTCGCCATTGGTAATTTCATCCAAAAATCTCACTTTCCATTGACCTAGGTACTCATCTCAACTTTATTGGCACACCTTTGGATCTTTTAGATGATAAAATCATGGAATTCCAATGAGAAAAGAATTTTATATCTTAACGGGACCAAAATCTGAATTTGAGAAAAAGTATTGTTGAAATAATAGAATAACTGAGAGATCAATATGATCAAATGAACTTGGTGTTGCATGCTAAAATCAAGATACTACTAAAGGTCGTTAACCTTCATGTATTCACAACACACACAAGTGATGGCGTCCAATCCAACTCCTATCACACAGATGGGTATACCTTGTGTCCCCTATAGTTAGGGTTGTTCATCTCAGTCAGAATAAAAGAATATGAAAAAAATCAAAATCAAATGAATAACAAAGGATTTTGAATAAATGATTTGTTAAGGCAATCCTCAGATCAAAACTGAAAAGGTTTCAAAGCTGATATTTCTGGAAAAAATGAAATCCAGAAAATAAGATTCTGACATAAAATGACTAAACGAGTGTTAGGGAATATATCCTCTAACGGATACCTCTTTTTTGAGAGAGGTCAAAAGAAGTTATAGAAAGAGAAAGTATTGCCAAGATCTTAATATTTATCTTCTATTTGAACTCTTCTGTTGACTCTCCATCTATGTCTGGATACTTCTTCATATTCTAACGATATCGATAATCTTTATCATCGTCGAAATGTAGTAGCCTCGGAAGATTCCTCAATAAAGCTTTGCAACTGCCAGGAGTTTGGTCTAGCTCATCACAACAACTCAAACAAAAGCGCCTATCTTAGCTTACTTGTTGGTACTATATCCAATAGTCCAACATGAGCTCGATATGAGCTCAAACGTCCTCAAATAGCTATACACACTCCTACACACTCTCGTTTCTAGTTTACTATAACCTCAGCTCTGATACCAACCTGTAACGCCCCCAAATCCGGGGTCATACCCCTCAAAATCAATCCCAAACAACAAAATCCAACTGTACTCTAATAAAAATCAATAAATTTAAAACACACAATAATTTATATTTGCACGTATAAACACGCCGGAAACGAAAAACACGGCCAAAACCGAATTCTACAACAACTTCTAAAATTTATGAAATAAATATATAAACACTAACATGCTATAATATACACAAGTACGAAGACGGAATTTCGAAATCGTTACCCAAAATAAATTCTGATCACCCCAAAGACAATATCTGATGTCCGGAAAATATCTCCAGAAAAATCCGAAATTCATAGCCATAGACATATACACGTTGAAATGCCATGTGAAGTAATCAATGCCGTCAAACTCATTTTCTATGCCCCGGAAATATATTAAAACGGAAAATACACTCCACAAATTTTCTTCTCAAAACTTTGAAATATATATACCTTTGTGTAGGTATCGAAGTGCTGATCGTTTATATATATAACAATTAAAATTTGGACGAACGGTTTGTAAGATATGAATTTTTGAAAATTAAAAATATATAAATAAAGGATAGACAAGAGAGACAGAGAGAAGAGGGAGAAGGGAACAGGAGGGGACCGAAAACAAAATGGGAAGGGGGGTGGCAGTCAGGGGGTGGGGGTACATGGTTAGATCAGTTACACATTTTTTTTATTTTATTAACTAAAATCAATACCACATAATTAATATTAGCCCAAAATTAATAATTAGCGAGAAATAATATTTATTCAAATAAATATTAAATTTATATCAAAATTTCCTCAAAATATGAATATTTCAAAAATATGAAAATATAATATATTTGAAAGTCCCACGATTTTATAAAAATGAAAATACAATTTTTGTGGGGATTGGTGTCCCGATAGGGGTCCGGTCCGATAATTTTTATGAAACCGAAATATTTTCTAAAATTCTCGGAATATTTGAAAACTAATAAAATAAAATTTTCATAATTTTTAAAACATTTATAAATCGCGCATCATATCCGCATTTTACGATTTAACGAACAAACGTATGAAAAATTTCTGAAATAATTTTAAAATTCTCGAAATATTAAAATACTAATAAAATATAAGTTTCAAGATTTTTGAAACATTCCGAAATTTAATACTGAATTTACACTTATATATCGGATCCAAAAATAGATTACTTACCCGCTAAATAACTATAAAAACGATACAATTTAATACCGGATTTTGATAATTATCAAAACCGAACTTCTTATAAAATACCCTATGAGAAAATAATATAAAAATATCCCGTCTCTCGAGAATTCGGGTTTTATTGATCTACTGAAATGATTATCGTATCGAAAATTTTGCGTCAGGACGTGCACGGGTCAAACCGTAATCCGGATCAAAAAAGTCAAAACACGGAAAATGTCCGGAATTATCAGATTTGGTTAAGAAGTAGTTTTTCGAAGAGTTTCGGGTTGTAAAAATGCAAAAACGGTTGAAGTTGGACGATTCCCGGCTTTATAAAATAGTTTTATAATTACTCAGAAAATAATTATTAAATCTATAAATCCTTATAAAATCATATAACAATCCAAAAATTACCATAAAAATACCATATTTATCTATACTTTATTCTGGACATATTAAAAATCAAAATACTTACACTTTATCACAAATACACACCCAAATATAAATATTAATCATCAGATAATTCACCAAAATTCCCATAATAGTCACATAATAATTATTTATTGATAAAATTAATTGCACAATATTTCCCGGATATTTCAAAATAATTTCAATTTACCGATATCAATAAGATCGGCTTTCAAATAATTTTTGAAAATAATACATTTAAAAAAATATATTCAGAAATTAACAAGGATCGATACAACACTTAACAATTAGCACATTATCATTTAAAAACACAAACTCGTCAAACAGTAATAAAATATCCACCATTTTATTCCTTCTAAATAATAAAAGCATATATATATATATATTCAAATAATAATTATAATAATTCTAAAAATATGGGATATTACATCTGTAATTCTTGTTTAGATTGTTTGGGAATAACAACTACCAAGGAGACGTCTACACTCGTTTATGATCCTACCATCAATATATTTGTGCTTTGAAGAGTTTGCACCACCGGTAGACAGTCCGTCTCAATGACTACTTTGCTTTGATTTGTCTCCTTCATCCAACTCAAAGCTTCCCAAACCCCTATGGCCTATACATTTTCTGGAGGCACTGTACCCATATACCATCTCGATTTGGCCTATAGAAACTCATCTTTACTATTTCGTACCACAAAGGCAGAGCTGTGGCTATTTGAGGCTTCAAAGGTCGCAACATCGCAATTTATCTTAACCATATTTTCATTTGGTCGCTCACTTCCATCTTCATCAGTCATGAGACAAAGGAAGTTTTCAAAGATTTTATCTTAATTTTTCTTCCATTAGTTAAGACCATCTTGCAGAAACTACAATATCTCTGAATTCCCAGCCTTTCTGTTTCTATACCAGTGTTACATATTGAATTCTCAATGATCAGAAGAAGCTCAGGATCTTGCTGTTCAGGTGCCCTCAAGATCTGATATATCGGCAGAATTTGGCATGCCATCAGCATTTGGATGTCATCAGTATTTGAAGACATTCAGCATTAGAGGATTTGTTATGTTCCTTATAATGTGGAGCAGATATTCTTTACGTCTGAGTTATAGGACTCTATCAATTCAGTTTAAGATATGTATCAGTTTCAGTTAGTTTTTGATAATGCATATCTTAGATTGATTTGTTATAGTTGTGTAGTATGTAAACACAGTTTAGGTCATCACTTAGTGAATAACACTCGAGGATCATTCGACCTAGCAGCTCTCAAGAACATCAGTATTTCTTGAGAGGATATTGTAACCGTTTTTATCAGATATATAAAAAGCTGTTATATTTTGTTACTTGTTCGAAACATTTATACAATTGTATCCAACCCCCCTTAAATAATTGTAATCTTTATTGGGCAACAATTGGTATCAGAGCTCACTGATAAATTTACAATCAGAAACGATCTAAACATGTCTCTGAACAAGTATGAAAGCATTAAAATTCCCATTCTGAAAAAGACTGAATATCCAATATTGAAGGTGAAGATGCTCATGTACCTGGAAGCTACAGATCGAGATTATCTAGACGTAATCAATGATGGACCCTTCATGCCAACAAAACTGGTGCCTGCAACTCCTACTGTTGCTGAACATTATCAACTGAAGGAGAAGACTGAGTGGACACCAGAAGAGAAAGTAGCTGTGCTGAAAGATGCAAAGGTAAGAAACATTTTGCATAACAGTCTTGATTCTGTGATGTCAAACAGGGTTATAGCTTACAAGACTGCCAAAGAGATCTGGGATGCTCTTGAAACTCAATGTCAAGGAACCATGGCCATCAAGAAGAACAAAAGGGCTATTCTGATTCAAGAATATGAACACTTTGAGGCCAAGCCTGATGAAAGTCTCACTGACATCTATGACAGATTTCTGACCCTGCTCAACAATCTGTCTTTGGTGGGGAAGGTGTATGATCGAGAGGATTCAAATACCAAGTTTTTGAGAGCTTTGCGTGAAGAATGGGAGACTCAGAATTCAATCATACGACATCAGTATGATCTAGAAGTAATTACTCTGGATGAAGTCTATGGCATGCTGAGAACTCATGATTTGGAGGTTCAGCAAAGGAGAGAGAGGAAAAGCAACAAAGGGAAATTTGTTGCTTTGAAAGTAAATGATAAAGCTTCAAAAGAAAGGTCTGTTGGAGCTATACGAAAGAAGAACAATTTTTCAGAATCAGATACTGATGATTCATCATCAAATCCTGATGATGATACTGATTCTGAAACTGATGAGAACATGATAGTTTCTGATGTCATGCAAATGGCCGCATTACTGGTTAAGGGCTTCAGGAGAATGCAATTCAGGAAGTCTAGGAACAACAGAAGCTTCTGGAATAAGTTCACTGGAGGTGAAAGAAAGTCAACTGGGAGAAAAGATGGAAATGACTCTAAAGTTGGGAAGGTGGACATGACAAAGATCAAGTGCTACAGCTGTGATGAACCTGGTCGTTTTGCCTTAGAGTGCAAGAAAACAAAGCATGGTAAAGGGAAGAACAAAGCCCTGATCACTTCAAGCAAGAATTGGATGGACTCCTCTGATTCTGAAGATGAAAACACATGCTATGCACTGATGGCCAGTCTTGATGATCCTGCTGCTTCTGAGCCTAAGGTACAAACTCATTTCTTCTCTTTTGATACTTAAAATATATCTGAATTAAAATCTATTCTTAAATCTTTGCATGGTAGTTTTAAGAATAAGACTCTAGAAAATGATAGACTTATAACTGAAATTGAGATCTTGAAATCTAGGAATGAACAGTTAGAGTCTGACTTAATAAATCAGATAGATTTGAAGAAAGAATGTGAGAGAGCTAAATATTCAGTTAAGATTCTTGAGGCTAGATACAGTATGTTAGAAAAGGATCTAGAAAATTAGAGAAAAACCCTTGAAGCCTGGACTGTTTCAGGCAAAAAGGTTCATGAGATAATCGCAAAGAAAAACTGAAAAGAATGCTTAGGCTATAAAGATAGAGTAAAGGATGTTGACACTGAAAATAAAATTACTCTTAAAACTCCTGTTAAGTTTATCTCTTCAGAAGTTGATGAACCCAAATCCACTTTTGAAAAGGGTTCAATATCAGTATCACAAGAAAAACTGGTAAGTGATAAAACTCAAAGAAAGAAAAGCAAGGAAACCATTAAGTCTGTTAAGAAAGAAAATAACATAGGACTTTTGTCAGCAAGACAATTGAAAAAGAATATCTGAGGTTACTGACAAACCTCAAGTAAAAAGTCCTAAAAGAAACAAAAATGGTAAGCAAGGTATTTCTAAGGATTCAAATTACAAGGTAATTCCCAATGCTTCTAGAAAAACTTGTTTTAACTGTGGAAATACTAATCATCTTGCTATTGATTGCAGGAGGAATAAAAAAGTGAAAACTGCTATTCCTGAGTCTGATGTTAGGGGTAGATCATTATTTTATAAACCACAAAATCCTTGTTTTCATTGTGGTAGTAGCTGGCATTCAATTTATACTTGTAGTTCTTATCATAAGTTGTATCACAATTACTATGAACCTTTGTCTAAGTTTAATAAAGTTGTTTGTGTGCTTAATTCTATTGGTTCTACTAAATCTGCTTCTGACAAGACAAATCCTAACAAAGGAAAAACTGTCAAAAGTACTCCTGACACACAAAGGCTTAAGTTGTCCAAAAAGAGGGCCCAACAAGTGTGGGTCCTTAAAAATCCTTCTAATTAATTATTCTTCTGATTGCAGGGTAACAAGAAAAATACTCTTATCTTAGATAGTGGTTGTTCAGGACACATGACTGGAAATAAATCCCTGCTGTCAGAATTTGAGAAGAAGGTTGGCCGAGATGTATCTTATGGAGATGGAAATGTAGGACATACACTGGGATATGGCAACTTGATAATTTAAAAGGTAGCAATAGAGAATGTAGCTCTGGTGGATGGACTGAAGCATAATCTTCTGAGCATCAGTCAAATCACTGACTAGGTTATCATGTTATATTCTATGACTCACACTGTGAAGTTGTTCATTACAAGTCAAATAAAATTGTCTTGATAGGATACAGACATGGTAACATTTATGAAGCAAGGCTACATGAAAGTCTTGAAAAGGAAGCTACTTACCTTATCTATAAGGCATTAGTAGATGAGAGTTGGAACTGGCATAAGCAGGTCTCACATCTCAACTTCAATTCAATCAATGAACTTTCCAAGAAGAAGCTTGTAAGAGGATTGCCAAACATGCTATACTCATCTGATGGTCTTTGTGATGCTTGCCAAAAGTCCAAACAAAGAAGAGTATCTTTCAAAAGCAAAACTGAATTCTCCATTTTTGAGCCATATCATATGCTACATCTGGACCTCTTTGGACCAGTGAACATAATAATGTCCATCAACAAGAAAAGGTACACACTTGTAATTATTGATGATTTCACTAGATATACATGGGTTTATTTTCTACACAGGAAGGATGAAACTCCAGAAATTCTTTTGGACCATATAAGGCAAATTAAAAATGGATCCACTCATAAAGTGAAAATTCTGAGAAGTGATAATGGCAGTGAATTCAAGAACTCAAAAATGGAGGAATTCTGCAAGTACAAAGGCATAGAATAACAATTCTCAGCTCCTGGTACACCTCAGTAAAATGGTGTTGTTGAGAGGAAGAACAGAACCTTGATTGAAACTGGCAGAACTCTGCTAGAAGAAGCAAAACTACCCACTTACTTTTGGGCTGAAGCAGTAATCACACCATGTTATACTCAAAATATCACTATGATAAACAAACATGGTGTTACTCCCTATCAAATGCTAAAAGAGAAGAAGCCCAGTCTCAAACATCTTCATGTATTTCGATGTAAGTGCTTTATTTTGAGAACTCATACTGATCAGCTTGGAAAGTTTGAATCAAAGGCTGATGAAGGAATCTTTGTTGGATACTCACCATCAAGAGCATACAGAATTTTCAATTTGAGAACAAGCACTGTAATTGTCTCCATCAATGTATCTTTTGATGATAAGAAGATTCCTGGCTTTGCAGAAGATACTCATGAAAGTCTAATCTTTGCAAATGAAAATGTGTTGTTGGAATCTGGATCAAACTCTAATGAACTATCAAATCCTGATGATCCAAATCCTGACACTCCTTCAGATTCTGAAGATAATCACTGTACTAATGAACCTACACATGTTGAGAGGGAGCAACAACAAGGGTCAGCTGATGGTACTAACACTGAAGAATCATCTCAAGATTCTCCTCAATCTAATCTCTCAGAATCCAATGTTGATTTAACATCAGATGAACATGAGTCAAGTCCCAATATCTTATCAGGAGATAACACAACAGATTCAGGGGGAGCCTCAAATACATTTGAAGAGGCATACAATTCAGGGGGAGCATCTAGCTCCAGAAGGACACTTCCAAATGCCAGAAAATGGACTAAGGATCATACTCCTAATCTGATCATTGGAAATCCTGATGATGGTGTAAAGACAAGAAGTGCAACTCGGAATGAATGTTTATACCATTATCTACTTTCAAAAGAAGAACCAAAGAAAGTAGAAGATGCACTTAAGGATGCATATTGGGTCATGGCTATGCAAGAAGAACTGAATGAGTTCGAAAGAAATGAAGTATGGAAGCTGGTGCCTAGACCTACGAACAGGTCAATTGTTGGCACAAAGTGGGTCTTTAGAAATAAGATTGATTATGATGGAACTATCATCAGAAGCAAGGCAAGATTGGTGGGAAAAGGATATTCCCAACAGGAAGGTATTGACTATGATGAGACATTTGCTCCTGTTGGTAGGTTGGAAGCAATCAGAATCTTCTTGGCATATGCTGCTCACAAGAAGTTCAAGGTCTTCCTGATGTATGTCAAGAGTGCATTTCTCAATGGAGAACTTGAAGAAGAAGTCTATGTTGAACAACCACCAGGATTTGTGGATTCTAAACATCCTAACTATGTTTACAGACTTGATAAAGCACTCTATGGACTGAAGCAAGCACCTAGAGCATGGTATGAAACCCTTGCTCAGATTCTACTTGAAAGTGGATTCAAAAGAGGTACAATAGATAAAATCCTATTTTATCTAAATAAAGGTAAAGGTTTGCTTTTAGTTCAAATTTATGTGGATGATATCATTTTTGGATCAACTAATCAAACACTGTGCGATAAGTTTTCAAAGTTTATGCAATCAAGATATCAAATGAGTATGATGGGAGAGATGAACTACTTCCTAGGCTTGCAGATTAAATAGACTGATAATGGCATCTATATCAATCAGTCCAAGTACACAAGAAATCTGCTAAAGAGGTTTAATATGCAAGAAAGTACAACTGCAAGTACTCCTATGGGAACTGCTACAAAACTTGATCCAAATGAAGGTACAGCAGTTGATGTCACATCTTATAGAGGTATGATTGGTTCTCTGTTATACTTAACTACTAGCAGGCCAGACATTATGTTTGCCACTTGTTTTGTGCAAGATTTCAGGAAAATCCAAGGGAGCCACATCTTATTGCAGTAAAGAGAATTTCCAGATACCTCAAGGGTACTGTTTCACTTGGACTTTGGTATGCAAGGGAAGCTGATTTTACATTATGTGGATATTCAGATGCTGATTTTGATGGATACAAAATAGACAGGAAGAGTACATCAGGGAGCTGTTAGTTCTTGGGAGGCAGATTAGTCTCATGGTTCAGCAAGAAGCAGAAATCTATTTCTACTTCAACTGCAGAGGCTGAATATATTGCAGCTGGAAGTTGCTGTGCTCAGTTGTTATGGATGAAAAATTAGCTCATGGACTATGGATTATCATTCTAAAAAATTCCTATTTATTGTAATAATCAAACTGCTATTTCTATGACAGGAAATCCGGTGCAACACTCTCTTACAAAGCATATTAGTATCAGATATCACTTCATAAGAGAGCATGTCATGGAAGGAACCATAGAGCTTCATTTTGTTCCTACTGATCAGTAGCTGGCTGATATCTTCACAAAGCCGTTACCTGAAGCAACATTTTCAAAACTTGTGAATGAACTAGGTATGGTTAAATGGGACAAGTAAATTTATTTCAATTTTTATTTGATCAAATCCTGATGTATACTGATAAGATCCTGATATGTCCTAAATGTTGTGTTTTTCGATATTAAGCCAGAAATATTTGATGTATCTATTTTATATGCATGATGAATTAAGTGAATTTATTTGTTACTTGTGCATGTCCGAATAAATATATCACTATCATCATTACACATTAGTCTAGGGAGACGCGCCTTAAAAAGAAATCTTTTGGTTAATTCATTAAGTTAACTGTTCAGTTAATAAATGGTCAATCTTTTAGTCTCTTGATATTCCTTCACTATCTCTCTCAATTATTTAAATAACCTCCCATCCTTAAGTCATTTTACCTCCTCTCATACTCAAACACATCTCTTCACTTGTACTTCTCACATACAGTGGCGAATTCAAGCTAGTTTTACTGCTACGGCACAAGTAGTGTAACAATTTTTAGAAATGGAATCCAAACTCAATATCCCATCGACAACATTCCAAATGACATCTGGATTCAACTTCCAGACGTCATCAAAAATGATCTTCTATTTTTCCAAAGAGAATTTCATCTCCACAATCTTAAACAGCAGGAGAAAATCATTAGTCTTGTTGTTCTCTTTGTTGAAAGTAGGAAGAAGAATTAAACATCCTCCATCCATTTCTCTTCACCATCAGCTTTGTCAGGCTTCTTAGACCAAGGCTGTTGATGTTCACCATCTTAGACTAGGATTATCTTGTAATCTTTTGCATGTAATCTACAAATTTCATGAAATGTACTCTTTTGATACATTAATGAAATTTCTTTTGATTGCAAGATTTGGTCTATGCTTATCTCATATTATATGCATGTGAATGTTCTTGTTGAAGCCTGCTACGTGTAGGCGCATCTTGCATACAAATTCTTACTTCATCTACTTGAATTGTATTTCTTGATGATTGTTTTGATTAAAATTATGGTTTCTAATAATTTGTGATGCTTTGACAAACAAATGTTGAATTTGAATCGACATATCCTGAGTTAGTCAAATCCTGACAGAAGAAAGGTTTCAAATCCTGACGACAGGTCAGCATGTTCTAATTCAGATTATTAGTGTTAATTAATCTCTGAGTAAGTTTTATTGCTATAATTAAGTGTCTCACTAAATTAATTATTAATGGTGGATTATCTCATAAACAAATTTCTACAGTTGTGTCTTAACATATTTGTATGTATTTCGTCTTTACTTCCGCAATTTACTCCACCGTCGAATTCTATTACTCAGTAATTGTTCCCTGGTCGAATTCAAATTCACTAAGTTACCTTCTTCATATGAGTGTGTTACACCTATTTTTGAATAATGAAGCTCTAAAATCAGAAGAAATTCCGTGACAGAATTCATCATACACATAGTTTCACTGTGCACATCTAACACTTACTCTCTCTCACAAGCTATTCACATCATGAAAATTCTTAAGCTTCACCACTCTTCAGTCAAACCAAAATCATTCATGGAAATACATCTAGCACTAACAATTACTTAGCTCTGCTTACACATCAGCAGCTACCATCATCTTTTCATGATATTCAGGATTTTCTCCTTTTATATCCAATTGGGTATGCTCTCACAAATCCTGTTAAGTGTCATACAGGGTTGTCATGTAGGTCTGGAACACAGCTGTGGTAAATTCAACACATACTGGCTTTTCTTTTGAATATAAGGACCAAAGATATGAAGTTGATGCTGACATTCTGCTTCAAGCCTTGAGATTGCCTGCACTTGATGGTGCTCCTGATACTCATACCACGGAGCAGTTGTTTGATATGCTCAGGACTTTAGGCTATCAAGGAGAAATCACAACAATTGGAAAACTGGCCAGGACGAAACTGAAAAGAGAGTGAAACTTTTTCTTTGACTGAATTAGTAGATGTTTCTTGAATAAGACAACAAACTTTGATGCTTTTCCATCCACTTCTTTGAGAATTGGGTACTCTCTTCTTTACTCTGGTAATTTTGATTATCGTAATACTATATTACAGTTCATAATTTCTAGGAGAGCAGATGCTTCGGGAATAATAGGGTATACTAGATTTTTACAACTGATTTTCAATTATCTATGCCCTAATGCTATTTTTGATAATGATGAATTACTCCCTGTTTTTCAAATTTCTGAAAAAGCAATCACTGATCATATTAAAAAGGATGAAAATAATAAATTTTCAGGACCACCCTTTCTTCCTAGAGAGGTCAGGAAATTTTTGTTAAGAAATATACCTACTCCTACACAAGTGCCTGCAAATCCTAATGCTGGCACCTCTGTCACAGTTCCTCATGCTGAGAATCAAAAAATCACCCATCTTGTTTCTAACCCAAGCATTTCTTCTTCCAAATAACAAACACATCAAGCTCATAAATTAGCCTCCTCTGTTGTCTCTCAAAAGACATCAGTTGTAAAAAAGAAAAGGATGTTTAAGAAATCTGTCACATCTGGACAAAAAGCTAAACAAGCCTCACTAAGTGTCAGTGAGAAGAAAGAAGACTGCTTTCCAATCAGGAAAAGAAGACTGATCATACAAAATAATTCTGACTCAGATGATAGGATGCCAATAGGATCCTTATCAACAATCCATTGATAAACATCCTGATGACTTGATTGACACTTCTGGAACAAAGGAGCCAACTATTGATGCTAGTGCTCTGCCTGACAAGCTTCCAGTACTTGGAGCAACTGCTGAACACAAGAAAACTGCAAAGAGCCAGTTGAAAAGAAGAAGTGAAGAAGTAGTTGGATATATCAGAAAGAAGAAGAAGACTCAGCCTCTTGACAAGGATGTTAGTACACAAGAACCTAGGTCTCAAAGGGATTTAGCAACTGCAACACATCCAGTCATATAAGAACCATCTTCTCAAAGGGAAGATGCAGACACTGAGGCTGCACAAATCATTTTTAATATTGCTCAGAGTGATCTTCTTGCTGACTATGTTCAACTACTCCAGGAAAAGCAAACTCATCAGGAGATACTATCACAGGTGGATGCAATCATTGATGATCCTATTTTTGAGAAGAGCACACAAGAACCTTCACCAAGCATTGCTGAAGAAGCTCACATGTCTCAGACTCCAGAAGAACCATCAGTTCAAAGTACCGATGATGGTCTTTCACATTCTCCTGACAGATCAAATCCTGATGTTGCAACAGCTCCTACTGAGAATCATCCTTCAACTACACTAGCTACAACTGATGATCCATTACTGGTTGCTAGTTTGAAAAAGCATCCTGATGTGTTGTTTGTTCCTCCAATTTCATCACTTCCACTTGAGGACTCGCCTTCGGGATATCATCAGCCACATGCATCTCTTGCAAAGAATCTGGATAAAGGCAAGGCAATTCTGCATGATTCTGCACATTCTTCTGATGGTTTGTCCGATTCTGATTATGATAGTGATGACGATGATTCTGATTCAGCTCAGCTTAAGTCTGCAATTGATGCATCTAAGAAGTCCAATGTTGGTTCTTCTTCACACTTTAATGAAAATCCCTCTTATTACAATGCTGATGCTGAACACTTTAGATAAACAGAGTGGGATTATAAATGGAGACTTGTAAATTCTTCTATCTCGTCCGTGGTTGGCCTGCAACATATTCATCGTGCCTATGATGAAATTCAAACTCCTGATCTGAAGTTGCATCTTAAGGCATCAAGTATTTCTGTTAAAGGCATTCACTCTGATATTGATGAAATAAAGAAGTCTCATGCTGATGTCAAGGAGAAAATTGATGGATTTGTACTTCAAACACCTAACTCAGCTGAAATCAAAAGTGTAAAAAATTCTATCATAGATACTGTTAAATCTCAAGACAGAATGGCCTCTAGACTTTCCTCCTTAGAAGACAAGGTTTCTTCTATAGGTGACAAACTGGATGCTCTGTTTTCTCTTCATTCAAATACTGTTGCCAAAAAGGGGGAGAAGATAGTTGCTACAAAATATACACCAGATTCTATCCAGACAAAAGATAAAGATATTGATGATGATGGTGATAAGAATAATCCAGTTACAGATGTTCAAATTGCTTCTACTGCTCAACAAACTCAACATTCCAAGAAGAATGATTCTTCAGGATAAGGAAGTCTATTGGTGCTTATAAAGCCAAGCACAAGACTACTGCTGGTGCTCCTGAGGATGGTGACATTTCAATCTCTAATTTAGCAGATGCTAAAGGGATGTTCTTTCCTTATAGGCATAAGGAAACAGGCGAATAGATTGTCTTGTATTACAAAGACAAGAAGTTTGAGCAAAAGAATGCTGGGAGTGCTCTTGGGTATATAACTGAAGAATTTCCTGATCTAACACCTGAAGAAGCAGTTATGCAACAAAAGGAGCTTTTGGCTCAAATTGAAGCTGAAGCTAACACTTCTAAGGGAAGAGGAAAAAGAGGTGGTAGATCTGCAAAAGCAAGAGGAAGAGGAAAAGGAGGAAGAACTTCTAAATCAAGTCAAATGACTGTATTCAACTCTACTTTTCTGAATTTTCTATCCAGAGAAGGGTATGTTCCTGTACAAGGAAATGAAGGTCATGAAGAAAATGAAGAAGTTCAGAAGCCAGAAGAGTTGATTATACCAAGGAAGAAAAGATCAGCCACTGATATTGATCAAGCTGATACAGCAAATCAGAATGTAACTCCTAATGCAGACACAAATCCTGAAGTAAAAGTAGATCCTGATGCTATGAACCCAATAACTGATTTTGACTCTGATGAAAAGGTGATCGAAGCATTAAATGATTCAGCTCTTACTCCAGTAGTCACTCCTCATACTTCAGAGGTTGATGAAAAAGAAAAGGTTGATAGGAGGACAGTTGATCAAGCATGCAAAGAATATTTGCAGAGAGTCTTAATGTCAAAGAGAGAGCTATGACATAAAACAAAAGGGAAGATTAAAGATCTGTCTACAAGTTATGCTCCTCTCAGCAAGAAGGATAGAAGATGGAAAGATATTTATACATTTTACATTCCTAAAAGGTTCAAGCATGTTGAATTTGTGTCAGCAGGGTTAAGAGATTCTATTCCAGAACAGAAAGGTGATGATGAGTCCATCAAGAAACCTTCTTGGATGGAATAAATGAAAAAATAAAACTTGTCAAATCTCGAACCATAGGAGGGATTGGTCATTCTGACATGGAGATTCTAAGATCTGATCTGCTGGATACAAATACTCTGACAGAGAATCTTAGTGAAAAAGTTTCTCCTTCACATCTTAAGAAAGTTGAAGATGTGAAGGTTGTTCATAGAAAGATAAATGATAATGATGTTAGAGAAGAGATTCTGTACTTTTTCAGGGATGGTAAAGTAAAGAGCTTTACATTGCAGCAACTCTGAATGAAGACTGTGATAGAATTGAAATACATTCACTATCTTCTTAGAGTTGAGAACAATGTCACCAGAAACTGGTCTTTTATGATACTTGAAGTCATCAGAAGAAGAGTCATGACAAAAGATGATAAATACAATGGTGATTATGTTCCTGAGTACAGAACTTATACTGGTCAAGAAATACAGATGAAAAAGGGAGCTGAAGTACTACAAGTTTTTCTTAACAGTCCTCAGTTATCCTTTAGTCCTGATCATGAAGATGTCAGTTTAAGCTACATGTTGATTGGTGATCTTGAGATAAGCAAAAGCTCAATTTCTAAGTTGAGATCAGCCATCTATCAGCTTGGAGAAGACACTGAAGAGAAGAGAGAGTTGAAGAAAAAGCTTGTTAAAGTCCTACGAGACAAGGAGGAAGAAAGATTGAAAAACTTTCTGGGAACAACTATCAGTTATCTGAAGATACTGAAGTAAGCTTTACTCCTTATACATTTTGTAGATTGGTTTTGGCATCATTGAGAATGGAATTTATGCTTCATTACATTAAGCATAAATTGGGGGATATTGTTACATATTGAATTCTCAATGATCAGAAGAAGCTCATGATCTGGCTGTTCGGGTGTCATCAGGATCTGATGTATCGTCAGGATTTGGCATGTCATCAGCATTTGGATGTCATCAGTATTTGAAGACAGTCACCATTAGAGGATTTGTTTTGTTCCTTATAATATGGGGAAGATATTCTTTACGTCTGAGTTATAGGACTTTATCTATTCATTTGAAGATATGTATCAGTTTCAGTTAGTTTTTGATAATGCATATCTTAGATTGATTTGTTGTAGCTGTGTAGTATATAAACACAATTTAGGTCATCACTTAGTGAATAACACTCGAGGATCATTCGACCTAGCAGCTCTCAAGAACATCAGTATTTATAGAGAGGATTTTGTAACAGTTTTTATCAGATATATAAAAAGCTGTTATATTTAGTTACTTGTTCGAAACATTTATACTATTATATCCAACCCCCTTAAATAATTGTATATTTACTTGGAAACAACCAACTCTTTTCTCCCCTTCCATAATGACTAGCAGAGCATTGTTGCTTTCTGTCATTTTTCCGTGTTCCATGTGTCAAAGGTCATCGTCATCCATTCATGAAATCTTGCATGTTCCTGGATGTTAACCCATCATGGCCTTGAGATTAAGCCCAACATTCCCTAGCAAAGTTACATGTCTATAAATTATGAAATATAGTTTCCGTAGCCAAATAACATAGTGTACATGTGTTGTCAATGTTGACTTTTTTAGAATGCAATTGTACTTTAGTAGGAAGGCAACCAGTAGCCGCACGCCAAAACATGTGTTCAACCTTGGGTGGGATTTTTAAATTATATTGTCTCTTCCAACATCGATCAATGGAAATAGTGTTCTGGTGAGTTCTTTGAGTTTGTAACCACACATATGCGGATTTTGCTGAATAAGAACCCAATCTTTCCTTTCTCTAGAACCAGTTATCCATATCGTTTTCATTTCTGTTAAGGGGTATTGATAATATTAGACTTGTATCACGTTCCTCGAACAACTCCTTGATCAGATTTTCATCCCATTTGCTTTCACCTGTTATAAATAAAGATGACACTTTAATGTCTTGTAATGCCTTAAACTTGGTCATTACAAAAGCATTGTTTATATCGGGTAACCAGGGATCTTCTAAGACGTTTATGGAGGTTCCAGAACCAACTTGACGCACAACACCAACTTTGATCACATTTTGATCCTCAAGTATGCTTCTCTACATGAAACTTGGACTCCCCCCAATGCTTGCTGTTAGGAAGTTACAGTTTGGATAATACCTTGCTTTGAAGAATCTTGCCACCAGACTATCTGTGTTTGTGACTAATCTTCACGCTTTCTTTTTTAAAAGTGCAATTTTGAAACTATGTAGGTATTGAAACCCATACCCCTTGCAGTTCTTGGTTGGAACATATGTTCCCATAATATCCAGTGAATATTTTTCTTTTTCTTTGCTGAAGTTTGCCACCAGTATTCACACATGATTCTCTCCATTTCTTGCATAGTATTCCACAGATTTCTTGCTTAGATTGCGTTGGTACATTGTGGCTTAACATTGCACTCGATTTATGTTTTTTAATTTTTTTATCCTAATGCACGTTCAATGATGTTCAACATGTTGGATACTCTCAATACAATTTCTGGTGTCGCCTTGCAGAAGATATACGAGTCTTCTAGAAATAACATATAGGATATGGAAGGGGATGACCTAGGCACTTTGATGCCTCTTAGAAGAACGTAGCTTTCAAATCTCCTCATGATCGTTGAGAACGGTTCTATATAAATCAAGAACAAATAAGATGATAATGGTCTCCTTGACGAAGTCCTCTACCTAGTATAATTCTACCAAACTCTCTCCCAGAATTACAGATTTTATAGTTAACAAAAGTAACACATAATATAAGTCTATTTACCACTGTTTCATTGAAGCCCAACTTTCATAAAATAGCATGAAAATACCCCCCAATCCACCCTATCGAATGCCTTGCTCATCTCTAGTTTAAAAGCCATCCATCCTTGTTTTCCCTTCATCATTCTTCTTATGTAATTCATAACTTTATATGCTACTATAATATTATCACTGATCAGATGTCCATGTATAAAAGCACTTTGATTCTAAGATATAATTAGACCAATAGCTTCATTCAATCTGTTTGTCAAAACCTAAAAACCACCTTGTAAATTACGTTGCACAATGAGATGTGTCGTAAGTCTTGGATTGACATTGAATTGGTTTTTTCGATACCAAGACGATGTTTGTGGATGTTACCTAAAGGAAGTGCTGGACCACCCTTATGATATATCTGTTAGTGTTTTTGCCCAAGAGACAATACTATTATGTTTATATTATGAAACATTTGGATTATTAATTATGATTATATGGATTATTCTTTAGTAATTTATTATATCTTTATTTTATGCGATAAGATGTTATATTAATAAATGTCCTTGGAATATGATATGTAAATCTATATCTCTAAGTACGTGACTTAGAAATGAGATTATGAGAATAGTATTGATATTCCTAAAGGTCCCTAGTCAAGTATTATAGTTAAGAGGATGACATAATGCATGCCTCGAGTTTGATCTATAATATAAGGCTAAAGGGATTATAATACATTGTACATTATTCACGAAAGGTTTAATTGATCACCGATTTAATAATTATTACTTGGGTAGTAATGATGTATTACTAGATGCCACTCATTGTTTATAATTTAAATATGAGATATTTAAATTATTGCCAACGTAATAATAACCTATAGGATCGCACAAAGAAAGCATGGAGGAATATTTAATTAAAATTCGGATTTGAATTAAAAGGGGAAATTTGAATTATTTATTATTAATTAAGTTGGTAAATGAATTTCGAATTTGTATATTATTAAATCCGAAATTCAGTTGTTATTTAGTAATTGAGTTAAACTTAATTATTAAATAAATAGAATTTCAGATTTTAATAAACTCTAACTTGGATTAGGGTTAGGACTGATTTTGGCCTCACTATATAAACATTTTTAAGGCTAAAATTAGGGTTACATTTTTATTAAATAAAAAAAACATAAAACCCTAGCAGCTAAAGGTGAGAGAGAGAGGGGAAAACAGGCCCGTTCTTGGTGCTAGTACTCGCCTCCTCCATACCTGCTTTCGTGTGGATACCTCTATGGCGTAGATCGTCAAGGCGGGATATGTGGTGTTCGGTTAAAGCTAAGATCTCCTTTTGACAACCATAATTGTAAAGCACTTTAAGGTAAAACATCTACTCTCCGTAATTAACCGTTCATTATACATATATTCTGTGGTAGGGATTCGAAATTTTTTGTTTTTCCGTTGCGTTTTTATGCTCGAATCCCTAATAATATCATCCTATAATTTTCCGGTGTTTCTGATAGAACCTAGGACTCATCCCATCGGGTCTTGTGACTTGTCAGGATGCATTTGAAATAATGATTTCTTGACTTCCTGAATTAAAATGGTTGCATAAAACTCTCATTATGCTCCATTATAATTGGACTGTGCATATAATCCACCACAGTACTTCTCCATTTTGTGTTTGATGTCGTGAACAAATCTAAAAAGTACCTTTTCATTAAATTTTGTAATCTAGTATCCCATTCGACTTTATTTCCATTCTCATCATTCAAGAAGCTAATCTGATTCTTCTTTCTTCTTACTTTGGCACTAGCATGAAAGAATTTACTATTTGAGTCCCCTTTCTTTAACCACAGTTGTTTTGTAATTTGTTCTAAAAAAACTTCTTGTTGTATAGGAATTTCTGTTAGATTCCTGTTTTCATCTTGGAATTGCTTAACTCAGAGGTCTTCCCTACGTCCTCTTACCATTTTTATGATTTTCTTGTTATGATCTATACGCTTCTTGAACTGTCCAGTCATCTCTCCACCCCATTATGCCAATATCTTCGATCAAGCAATAAGTTTATCACTAAAAGATTGTAATGTATTATTCTCCCAAGCCTTTTCTAAGATATTACTGCATATTGGGTCATATATCCAGGCATTTTCAAATCAAAAATATCTTGGACCTGAACCTTTCTTCTCAAGGGTTGGCTCGAGTAGTATGGGACAGTGATGTGAGGTTGACACCTCTAAGTTTGTTAATTTGGCTTCCTAAAACACACTAGTCATTCTTGAGAAATCAGAGCTCTACCAAGTCGTATTTCTACCCATTTAACTACGCCTCTCCCTCTTTCACGTGTATGGGGATATCCACAGAGCTCCATGTCAGTCAGTTCACACTCTTCAAGAACATCTTGAAAACCCTGTATCAACCATGACAGGTACAGTGGTCCTCCCCTCTTATCTCCCTATCTAGTTACATTGTTCATGTCCCCTATCAGACACCATAGTAGGTTGTTGTCCCTAGCCAAGTTTCTTATTCGATTCCATGTAGCTCTTCTGCGTGCCCTGTTTGGTTTACTGTAAATACCAGTCAAAAGAATTCTATTGCCCGATAACGAGAAAAGATTTTGAAGAATACATTCACAAATGTAAAGCATGTCAACTGCATTCACATGTATCTCACAAACCCACGACACCCCTAATTCCAGTGACTAACCCGTTTCCCTTTCCAATGGGGAATTGATATCATTGGACCCTTCCCACGATCAACTTCCCAGGCACAAGACATTGCAATTGCAATTGATTATTCCACAAAGTGGGTAGAGGCAAAACCACTATCAAAGATCAGGGAAAATGACATGACCAAATTCTTTATGGAGTTTATAGTGTTTCAGTTTAGAATACCTCGAATCATCATCACAGACAACGGCACCCAGTTCGTGGGGGAGAAATTTGAATCCACTCTAAAATAGCTCAACATCCAATACTTTAAAGCTTCAGTGGCTTATCCTCAAGCTAATGGACAAGTGGAAGTTATAAATAGAAAAATACTCCAAGGTCCTGAAAAAGAGGATTGAAGAGATCCCTCGTAGTTGTCTAGACGAGCTTCCAAACGTCCTATGGGTGTATAGGATAACCCCATGAACTTCGACAGTAGAACACCTTTAGAATGGTATACAAAGTTAAAGTGTTCATTCCAGTTGAAATTTCATTATCCTCCCCGAGAGTCGAAGCTTTTGACAAGATCTCAAGCATTGAGGGACTCAAGTTTCAAAAAGTCCTACTTGAAGAAACTCGCAACGAGGAAAATCTTCAAGTCCAGGCTCAACAAGCGAGGACACCAAGATACTTCAACCAAAAAGTCAAGAAGCTCGACCCCAGCCGGGGTCTGCCGCCCCCGGACCCCGCCCGGGGGCTGCCTCACCCAAACCCCTGCCCGGGGATGCCGCCCCGGACTCCGCCCAGGGGCTGCCGCCCCGGACCCCCGCTTTATTTTATTTTTTTCTCAAAGTTCTTTATTAGTTTACTTGAGCATGGTGCTGGTTATGGCCATAAGACCTTTAGATTAAATTTTATGGTTTTGGTTTTATAAATACGACTTGCATGTCATTTTCATTATTCTTGTAACTATTTTACCTCGAATGTAACTCGAGTTTTCTTATGTAAGTACATTAGTATAGGTTGTTTTTATGTAATGTACTTCAAGAAGGAATGATCCAAGAGGAGAAGTAGCAATCGAGACAAGAAGAATGAAGACTTGTAATTGTAATTGTATTTATATTATTCACCATAGATTGATCTTGATCCTTTCATTAGCTTGAAAGGATCACATAGGATAAAGGCCATAACCAAGCACATTTACATACCGCACTTTACATATTGATGTATGAATGTATGTATAGAATAGTTAACGATGCTTTAATTAGATTAATCATGCATGAATGTATATATTAGATACGTCACCCATGCCATGCCTAAACAAGATAAAATCTATAATGACTCAAGATTTTAAAATTTACAAACGATCATGAGATTCTCGTGTTTATGAAACACGGAAGGAAATAAGAATCTTCTTTATTTCCGACATGGGGCGATTTTGTCAACAACGGGTTCATTGAACTTGTAAGGCTGTGGGTTTTAAGCGAAACTGATGTGACTCCTCCACTACCTGGAAATCAAACCATTGACGAGTATTGATTTGAAGTATTTTATTCAAGAAAAAATTGGGAATGTCTTTATGATGGGATCATGATCGTTATAATACTAACAAAACCCTAATGTTTATATTAAGTTATTTAGATGCCTTCCAATATGTCCAACGCGCTAAACCCTAGATCGATAAGGAGTGGGTTCGCCAGAACAAAGTACTCCCATCTATCGTGGGACGGCATGTTGAAGTATATGATACTTTTTAAACTTTTGGGTTTTAACTTAACTAAGTTACCAAAATAGGATTTTGAACTTAGAGGCATAGAGTTTGGTGAGATTTATTGGATAAATAAGAATAAATGTTGTTCCACTAAACTATCCAAGAGTTAGATAGTTGATATAATTGACAAATGTTGTCTACCTTATTAAATCATGTTTTAGGAGTAAAGCCAAAGCTGAACTAAAACGTTATGAAAATTTGGATCTTGGCTCACTAGAAAGTATATAAGAGATACTCTTTCCAAATTAATAGTTAGGGCTATTAATTTGATAAAATAGTGGGAGATATATATTTTGAATATATATGAATAATCACTTGAACATAATTTAATAATCATCTGTAGACTAATTTATCTTATGCATTTTAAACATTATAGATATCAAATGGCAATCAATTCAAACAA